>NC_040016.1:21065226-21102606 GCF_000972845.2 Larimichthys crocea | reverse complement strand
CAGTGTTTCTTTTTTTTCTGTTTGTATGTAGATGTTAAGTGTGTTGGTTAATAGTCCTTTTCTTGCCATTACCAATTTTTTTTTTCCAGCTTTTGATGACGATGCTGAAGATTCGGTTGCCAGACATGTTGATCTTGGTTGTTAATGTCGGACTGAATGCTCCGGCTTCACAGCGGTTTAAACGAGCAAAAGAGTCACGTGTGTTTCCGTCAAAGATGACTAGAGTATTCGACATCGTTTCGAGTGATTCAAGCAAAAGACGATGTGAACAAATGCTTGTTTACATCTGTTACCGCGATGTTAGGAGTTGCTTCTCGAGATGGGCCTTAGGTGGTGTCAATTCACTATATAACAACATCAAAAAAGAAGGTGTTTGTTTCTGTGAGGCCTTGATGGAACTGGCGACTGTCCAGGGTACGGGTTGAGCTTCATGTGGCCGTTTTAGGTCAATGCTTTAAAACCCCATGGCCTCGCTTGTGGCACGGTTCAGAAGCATCCCAGCTTTTCTATTTTTCGCATATGCCAGACATTTAAAACGGACATAAGGATCCGGTCGATTTTCCAAAATACAACACCAAACGCACACTGCCATCATAAAAAACAGACAAGTTAAACAATGTATATATTATAGCTATGGTCTTCATATTCAGGACAGCACCCAAACACGGAAAAATGAGCAATTTGAGTAAGCAGACAAAGTCAGGCAGGCGATCCGCCTTCTCAAAACACTCCCGGTGGGGTTTGAAGGCGGACCAAACTCAGTGTTGTGGCCATGAACACTCATCAAGAGTCAACAGTGCACAAATTGCCGTGTCAACTTGCAACTTGAGGCGGATCATTCTGTCTTTGTCCATTCGGAGGGACTGTTGGTGACGTCAACAGATAAGTCCCATGTTTTAAACAGTTTGATTGGAATCTTAACCGATGGCAGGAAAACTTGATATAAAATATGAATTCTGTGTCTTATCCAGGTCTCGGTCCCAGCAGTCCACAAACTCACTGACAAATGGAGAGGCTGTATTCCTTCTGCCTGCTTAATGTCAATCACATTATCACACTGCGGTCAACGTGTACAGGCTGGGAGTTTTAGCTTCTTGAACTCGTGTGTGTTACTACTGAGCTGGACTCACAGAAACCCACGAGTTGTTTCTTCCACCTCTGGAAATGCGTCATTTCAGCAAACCTATATATGCCTGAGTGTGTGTGTGTGTGTGTGTGTGCGAAATCCATAAAAATTACTGTTGGTCATTTTGCAGCAGACTCCGTATATCAACTTCACCCCCCCCCCCCCCCCTCCCCCCCCCCCCCCCCCCCCCCCCCCCCCCCCCCCCTTGTGCAGTGACTCTTAGCTGTCACTGTCATACACACCTTACAACACACACCGACTGATACAGTACATCGATACTGACTTGGGTCACTACCATAACAAGAATCTGGATATACCCATTTAATTTTATAATGTGTGTGTGTGTGTCGTGCAGGGAGATTGTGTTTGACCTCTATTAAATGTTTCAAATTCATTGCATCAAAGTTGGAAGGGAACCGTCACCTCTCTCCAGCACAATGCTTGCACCTGACGGATTCAGTGTGTCTGTGTGTGTATTCTAACTAACGCTGGTAAGTTGCCTTTAAAGTATTAATGATAAAATTCCTCTATGTTGACGCTGTGGTCTGCTGGGTGTGTGTGCCTCCGTTTACTGGAACGCAAATGCGCAAGCTGGAAAACCCCGCAACACGTGGACCTTTGTGGCAAGTCTTAAGTCGGACACTAGAGGACTAATTATGATGATTTTGTCTCAGCAGCAGAAGTGTGAGAGGCAGTGGGGGCGTACCACGATGTGATCTCGTATGTAACCAGAATCAAACTGATGCACTCATTGATCACTGGCTCCTGTCATCGAGTAGAAGTTAATATTGTTCCGTGATGAAAGTCAGTTTTTTAAAGAAAAAAACAAAGAAAAAGTCTTGTGTACTCGTAAAAGAAGAGCTCATTAACTTTCAAAAGAAGAGTCCACGTTGTACTATCCTGAGCTGAGCATGTTATAAACGTTTACCCCAGTGGCAACTTGTGGCTGGAAGTGAAGGCCAAAGCAAAAGCTGAGTTCCTCACTCGTCCACTTGAGGTGCTCCAGAGTGAGCAGTCTCCATAAGTCCCCCATGTTCAAATGTCCAACTTCACAGCCGAAATAAACATGTCTTACCGCCTGGTACAACAACAGTTTTGGTCTCTGTAGCTAATTTCCCCGTTATGCCACTGTACTGAGGGTGAATTTATATACAACTCACTGTTCACATATACTAAGACTTAAATTAACAATCTGTCAGCACACCTCTGAGGTGGCTACGCCTCCACGCTTGGAACTTTTTCGAATTAGCAGTTAAGTTTGTAGTTGGTTGGGGGGGTCTTAGGAACCAACCTCTCTTGGATCCCTTCAGACTCCACACTGCTCCAGAACAAAAAACATGCTTGAGTTAATCAGCTCCCCACGCATGAACAACATGTTCTACCTGTATTGATGGTGTTGTTAAGTGCAATCACATGTAGGTGTCCTCATAAAGAGTGACCTCGCTTTCTTTTAATAAACTGTGCTTTGGCTGTATTTCTATCGCTCTTCTGTCTTACCCATCTTCTATTTTCCGATAATGTTACGGACCGGGTACTATGCATGCCTTGAAAACAAAAAACGTGGAGCTGTATATATTTGAATGAGATGTGAAGGTTTACCACGTTCTCAGGTGTCGGCCCATGGACCTGTGAAAAGGAACTCTGTCTCGGTTCTCAGCGCAAAAGAAACTATCAAGGTGTCAGTACATGGCAGACCTGGCCGCCTTTAACGTTCTGCGTTCTCTTTTGCATCTGAATATCTATCCACATCAAACCCCCAGACATGTGAAATACACGCGATGGCAAAAACATTGGCAAGACATTCACATAACTAAATATAGGTACCTATGTGTATGTTTGAATGTTAGTGCGATATGGCTCTCATCATTATTATTTCAGAAAATAAGCCATGCATTCAAAGTTATTTATTACAACAACAACTCTAACATTTAGGATCTAATTCTATCCACACGCTTGCACCACGCGCGCACCCCCCCCCCCGCAAGAGAGAGACCACACACACACACACAGCCGACAAGAGAACAGCACTCGTACACGCTCCGCTCCCCCCCCCCGCACCCCGCGCACCCACGCCACCACAGCACAGCGCCACTGCACACACACACAAGCACACAGCGACGCGCCTTCCCTCTTTTCTTCTTCGCGCACCGCACTCGCACCACACCACTCGACAACCTTTTCCACCCCACCACTATACCTATCGAATACCCCCACACACACACCATCCCCGCACACCCACCCCCACGCCCCCGCCCCACTTGATCCCAACCGGCTCCACATCCCCTGCTTTCGCCCACGCCCTCCCTCCCCGCACCCGCACGCCGTTCTCGTGCACCACACACCCAATCACCACCCCCCCCCCACACCAACCCACACACTCCGCGAGACAAAAAAACGAAAGAAAAGAGAGTGTCTTATAAGAGCTATTATCCATCTGAGGCCCCAGAGAGACGACGTGCCACTTAAAGGACAAAACAGAATAATCTCCTGCAATTACAGGCTTTAAGCCGGCGCAATGGACAACATCTGCAGGAAAGCCGTGCGGTTTATTTATGTCTTATATGTGCGTGTACATGCTCGTGTATATGTTTGGCTTTCCCTTTAACTCTGGGGAGCGTTCGGCGACGAGTCTAGAAAAGAAATCAAAATGATACGATGGAGGAAGTTAGGAAAAAAATAGAAAGTCACAGAGGGCCACAAAAGAAAATGAGATGGAGAGTACGAAAAGAGAAACTCGAAGGTCAGCAGGAGTAATTATGTGTTTCTCCACTTGAAAGGCTTCAATTAAAACTTGTGAGGGCTGTTGAGTGAAGAACGCTCGCCACTAACTCGACGAATGGGATGTAGGATCTGTGATTACTGTCGCAGCAGGGCAGGCGGAGGAGGGGGGTTAGGCTGCGCTGATCAGCGTACGCACGAGGCGAATTAAAACATAGAGAGTACAACTGCATCATCTCATGCTCGGCTGGACACAACATGTGTATTTACTGAATGCCATCTCAACATTAAAGGAACTACAGGATTCCTGCAGCGCCAAAACGGCTTCTATCTGGCAAGGTGTCTGAGATGGACTGAAGGCATTATCACTCCACTGTGATTCATTTTAAACTCAACTCATTTTGATCTTGGGACAATCAACTGGCATTGTAGGAAAGCCATAAAAACAGACATCGGATGCCAACATTCACTAAAATATTATCATCAAACAACAACAAAAAATTGCCACAAAATACCACTTAAATAAATAATAATATAATTCAATAAACTCATATTTAAGACCTTTGCATGCCATTAACCATCAAGATTCAGATTAACACCTCATTGTCATTGTTTGAGTAAACTGATTGTTAATTGGTCAATCTCAAATGGTGCATTTGTATTTAAGGAGCAGTGTGTAGGGATTTAGTGCCATCTAGTGATGCCAGTTGATGATTTGCAGTTCTTTCAGTTGCCTTGTTCTTCTTTGCGTGACGTGTAAACATGCAGCAAATACCCAAACACACTAGCGTGGTCGACCTGCCTTATGCACCATTGGTGTTTATGAGAGAGATGCAAAAGCAAATGAAGGCGTCTTTAAACCATTCATTTTAGTTTTTTCGTTATATAATATTTGGCGAATCCATAAAAACACAAAACCAACTTTTAACCCTCTCAACTGCTCAGGCAGAATTTCATCTCCGTAACACATTGAGGAGCCCTTGAATCACCCACCAGCCAACCTTCCCGTGGCTTTCTCCAAAATATTAAGTATTTTTTGTCAGGGAGGAATCCCCTTAACCTTGGGGCGGCTTTTGTACTTTCTACACTACGGGTCTTCCGTGCTGCGGGCCAAGGTTTTTATAAGCTTTTTCACAGCCTTTTGAGTGTTATCCAATATGTCAAGTATTTCAATCATTTGCATGCAGATTCCTTCGTTCTCTTTATGTGTTCTTTCTTTGTCTTTCTATTTGAATGCATTCTGACATGGACAGAAAGAAATTCATTCAAAAGTTCAGGTATGGTGATATTTAGATTCTATCCGTGTCTGAGAAAAAATACAGCGTCCATTTTCACGTCTTGTTTTATGTTGTGTGGTCCGTCATCTTCACGGTTGAGTTTTATCGCCCAGTTTTTTAACCTTCATCTAGGCGTCTTTTGACCTTCAAAAATCATCCAATCCAAAGTGCTTATTGGTTGCTGCCGCTGTGCAGCAGTGAGCTTTGGACTTGAGGATGGAAACCATTAACCACATCATGTGCTTAACAAACCAAACCAAAGGTTTGTTAAGTCAATAAAATTGAATGCTTAAAATCAGAGAACATGCTAGGCTTTTTTTCTTTATGTGATTCTGGCTCTGATCACATACCCTCTCTATTCTTCTCTCAGTTAATCAAGCATGGTTGAAAATTCATTTTCCCAACAACTGGCTTTTGACTGTAGGCTGCCGAAGTAAAATCTATTCGATATGCCACGACCCAAGATCTCCATCTTGTCTGAAAGGAGGCCGCGTGTATGTCGCCCTATGCATCCGGTTGTCCATGTTGAAGAGATCGCCGTCTGGCAGAACCCATATCCGGGAGGTTGTAAACATATAAATCTGCAGAAGAAGTCTGATTTGGTGGCCGATAATCAATCATCAATCTGGCATTCCATAAAATGTTGAATCCTACTTGTGTGGCACAGGACACAAAAAGCACAGGAAACATAGTTGCCGATGGTTGAAAGTACCTGAAAAAGACTAGCTTGGATTGGTGTACATTTCAGTTTGGCATCTTCTGACAACATACCTGTACATACTTGCCTCAGAAAAGCCAAAGGATGTTTATGCGTGTCATCGCAGTTTTACATTCATACTACGAGAGAGAGAACACATCAGTTGCATATTGTGCGAGCTTGTTGCATGCCTCAGAAGTGCTTTCATTCCTGACATGCTCTACCCTAATAAAAGCAGCCGGCATTCTCTCATGATTACCATCCTCACCCGACACAGCGGGAGCCCTCCGGTCTACTTTGTTTCCCCAATCCCATGGAGGATTACAGCCGAGTGCCCCTGCCTCGCTCGCATGGTATCAAGCACAAGCCATATCGACAGGACAAACATCAAAACATTGTTTTTTCTTGGCCTATTTACCCACGTCAAAAAAAAAAAGAAAAAAAAAAGAAAATCACAAAACTTTTTCATCCTTGTGTCAAATCCATCTGTCTTTCTAAGTGTAGCTGTCGATACACTGTAAATGCAAGCAGCCCCTCATCTTATTCCACAGTTTGGAGTGTTTTGAATGTGATTGCTGTGCTTGCAGGGTGGTGATTGATAGGCTGACTGGCATGCATAATATAGCCTGAGGGAAGGCACACAGAATATTTTTTTTTTATCCATGTACAGACACTGCAGTCCTCTGACCAAAGTGAAAATGTAGTTTGGCTTTTAGGAAGATAGAGATATAGACGAGGGTTGGAGTTGGGGTCACAGAAGAGAATGTATAGATTCAGTTACTTAAATGTACATTCACAGAGTTTTCGAGAGATCTGTGAATGTGTGCCTCTGAGCTCTCTTCTCACATTTACCTTAGTATTGCCTTCCTGGCTTCTGATTGGTTCGATAGATCACATGTTAGAGAAAAACACAAAACAAGGAAGTGTTGCTGTTGTTCAGTTGTGAACGTGTGGGCATCCAGTCTCCATCCGCTTATTCTTTTAGTTTGAAGGAGTGTGTAGATGCGCACCCTTCCTAACATGGGTGTACCGACTGTGGCTGCAGGAAACATTTCAAACATGTTTGAAGGTACCTGGGGAATCTGGATATAAAGCCTCATTCCAAGGTAGAAAACATAAAAATCTCCTTTCCTGAATGAAAATAGAATGACTCTCACACCACAGACCCTTCAAATTGATCCAACCAGCTTACAATTGTCTTTCTACATCGTAGGAAGGTCTTCCACTGCAGAGAGAGAAGTTGAAAGAGGAGTGGAGTGGCAGATGGGTTACACACAAGGTGAGGAAGGGTTGGAGGCATGGCCTGAAGGTAACAAAATATACTGTAAAGTTTGACTATGGCCTGCAGGCAATGGATAGTTTGGTCATCTCTTGTCCAAAATATATACAAAATGTCTGTTTTCTGGTCCTCAGACAGAGTCCGGCTGCAAAATAACCTTTTCAGTCAAGTTTAAATGTTTACTATGTACACTCAGTCACCAGTTTATTTGGTCTGAGTCTGAGTCTGAGTTTGGTTTGAGTCTGACATTAATAAAGTCCTCCATTCATTGCTGATTGCTTTGTTCAGTTTTTGTTGGCATTGTTTTAAGAGAGGTTGTTTCAAACGTCATGTTGGCGATGTAGTTTGGGTGGCATTGACCTGGTTTGGTTGTATAACTCACACAGCAATATGTTTCCATATTTTGTCTTCCTTTTTTATATCAACGAGGGGCAACTGAATAGACCCCGCTGCCGTTGTATGTCGGAAACAAAAAACAGAACCCTCATCTTCCTTATCGCTGTGAGGGAGCTTTCATTCTAAAAACTGTCAAACCTTGGGACTGAAAGTACATTCAAAATAATTTAATGTGATATAGTTTGCCATTTGAAAAGCTTTCAAGATTTCAAAGCTTTAGATCTTTGTTTTTTCAAAGTAAAACAAAAGAATACTGCAGAAAACATTTAAGATAAGACTGCACTGTCCCAGAGTCTGAGGAACTCCTCTCCCTCATTTCCTTCATCTCTCTTCTGCAGCTTTCCCCCAAAACAAACGTGAAGAGACGAAGTAGCTTTTTGCATATGATTGGTGAAGATCTTTTTTTGAGATTTAAAGAATTCCTATGGAAGTTCTGTTTCAATATATTAACTCATTGTGTATATATATATATATATAGTATATATATATGGACTTTTGTCGATTTGGTATATGAGTGAATTTGTCAGTCGGGTTCATGAACACCAAGTTGCCCATTCCTCCCAGGCTAAACAACATGTATCTTCTCTTGGGCTGGCATCATTCTGCACTACAAAGCAAATAATCTAGTTTGAAACATTTTAACTTGAGTTTTAGGTGAGTTGTTGTGACTGAGCCTGCAGCCTAACGTGAAACTTCTGCAGTTGTTAGCCGTGTTTGAAAAGTAGTCTAACATTGCAAGTTTGAATAAACTTCTTCAGTGTCAAGTACTCGCGATTGGTCTGAGTCTTTCTTGGAATTGCCAGCATTTCCACTCACGCTTTTTCCTGTCTCCGAAAAAGAAGGACTTGTTGGATGTAAAACCAATATATTGGCATTTTTAAAAAGTTTTGTTGCTGATGCACTCTAGAAACTCACATGTGGGCGACATGAGAAGAAGCTGTGGCTGTCTGGGAGATATCAGCCAAATCTTGTGTAATAATTTTGACTCAAACATTGCAGTATGTAAATTCTGGCTTAGGCTCTAAGCTGTAGCTGTCTTGGGTCCGTACACACTGATCTTGGTCACGAGTTGTTGGTCTTGGTTTGATGTCTCTTTTCATCACTTTTGCGTTACTTTTAAACCTATGTTGTAACTATTAAACCAGCCGCACAGCCCATATCATGACGCACTTCTGTACACTTCCGTAGCCTCAGTAGAACAATATTAAGAGTGTTCTGGCCTGTTACTGTTGACTGTAGACTGGCAAACACCATCTGTCCTCTATCACTTAACAGTCACACTCTCTTAAACGCACTCCTACACCAGGCGAGACAAGATTTAAGCCTGTAAGATATCTGTTGGTGACACAGGCAGAGTAAAGCCTCTGCAACGCTCATCAATTCGTACCTCATGGCCCGGATGTCAGGAGTCCGTCTATCTCGGCCGGAAAATCAAGGTAAATATATCTGTCAGGCGGTTTTATTTGTTTGCTTGATTGTAGATATTTGTTCGACTCTCTCGCTTTCCACTTTTACCTGACGAAAAGAAACCCTAAAACTTGATGTTGATCTTGAGCTCGTACCCTCCACATATCCTTCCCCCCCGTACCTTGGCTTGTTGGCATAGCCTGCACAGCCGTATGTTACCTAGTGACTGTCTCCAAGGGATGGCGGTGACAGCCTCACTGTGTCACCTTGGTGATGGCTGCTCAGTGATGGAGGAGGTTGTTAAGTAGAGTGGACATATGATACTGACACACGCAGGGAGCGCAGTGTTAGATGCCAGTGTCCTCCCGTCTCCAACCTGCTAATGCCAGGTGACACCACCTATCTGCACTCATACATCCTACAGAAGTCATACTTTGGAGACATTTACTGGAAGCATGTTTGAGCAGGTGTAAAACCATTTGATAGAGTAAATGCAATGCCTGATGATCAGCAGAACAGTCCCGTTATGACATCTACCGCCATGAGAGGTTTTATCCCTCGTACACTATGGGCAGCTGGGAGCAGGTGGAAGCACGTGTACTCCCCCAAATCTTTCAGGTTCCTCAATGTCATTAAAAAAGGAAGGAGGGGAGGGACGGACTGTTTGTTAATTAGTTTAGCTCATGAACCTGGAAGATAGCTCAGTGCTTGTGCCCTGTATTTTATCTATAAACAAACAATTCAAAATGTTTTCTAGAATATTAATGTTTATGGTGCCACTGAAGAGGCCAGTGGACAACTCGAATTTTAAAAGTTGGACACACTTTCATTCAGTGTTTTTTTAAAATTATAACATTCTATTTAACGTGTGTAAGATTCATTTCACACATAAGGCAACATGGCAATATATAATATTCATAGCTACTGATTTCATGCAATCACCTGAAAATAAGAATCCTTTTTATTTTGTTACTTAAAAATTCTCCTTGTCATATCTACAGTGAGAGTTGATTCATTCATGGAGGCCGCCTGTGGAACCACAGAACAAGACTAAATAGTGGCACGTGTGGTTTCTCCACTTTTAAACTAGGCAGGTGAGGGTGATTGCGGAGATTGCAATGCAGCGCTTACACCACTAGATGCAATAATTCTGAACACTGGACCTTTTAAAGGGGCCGCATGTAGCTCAGTCTAGAGACTTGCTTGGGGGACGGAGGGTGGTGGTTCAAGTCCCGTATGACCAAGATGGAAGCTGGAGATGTGCCGGTTCATTCCCTGGTACAAAAAAAAAGCCATGTTATTAATAGACTTGAGTTGAAACAAAACTTTCTCGTTATTTTTTCATTGTAGATAAAACTGGGACAACCACTGACATTATGAAATTACGTATGGCAAACAAAGCAAAAGTGCCTTCATCATACATGGACCCACATGCTGACGATCTTTTGCTGAGCTCCTCATTAACTCAGAACAGGAAACAATCCCTGGGCAGACAGACCCACTGTATGTCACAAGAATGAATGGCCCTGCCGGCCATCGGATCTGGAACCCTCAGCGGCCGCTGTGTGGACTAAATGCTTGAGCAGTTGAAAAACGACTGTTCAACTTTAAGGTGATGTTGCTTTAACTACATCGCCGCATCAGTGTAATTAGAATCGTTCTCTGCGAATCAATACGGTCAGCGGGCTGATTAATGATATGCAAACACAGCAATTCAAGGGTCAGCTCTTTCACACCAATGAAAGACCTTCATCAGTTCTTCATCCACACACAAAACTATCAATTCATCCATCAGTCTGCATCGCTTCAAGCTATTTCTCTTTTAATGAACCCCGTATCTCACCTCGATTAATCTCATCTCTGTCTATCTGTAATCCACCCCGGTTAATGTTTTCCTCTATCTCTAGTTCGCTCCATCATCCTTTATTCCTCTTGTCTGTATCAGAAAAAAAACAGCACAAAGCTTTCTTTTCCTTTACCACCAACAGGTTTCAACAATCCTGACTTTCTTCTCCTTCGGTCTCTGCAAAGAATCCACCCGGTTGTCAGTTTGTCCTTGCAAGTTGTTGGTTCTTTGCACACAAAAAGACGTACATAGCTTCACCTCTTTCAAGAATGATCGGAACGGGTCAATATTTCTGGAAACTCGGCACTCTGTTCCGCTTTTTTTTTTTTTCCCACCAGCAGCTTCCTACACCAACAGGGTGCATGACAGCTATTATGCTCGAGCCCCGGTGGACAGATCACAAACATCAGTGCAGTTAGAGACTTCTCTGCCATTGTCATACTTTGCATTTTCCGGATTTGGAGATAGAACTCAAACACCATACGTCAGTGCTTTCTCTGAAACAGTCAGACCATCATCCGTCTACATCGAAGCCAACCTTGTTTATCGTGTCAGAAAGTTCTGTCTATCCTTCATAACGCATTCATCAGTCTACGCAATTTTTATCCGTCCAGTTGCTTGCTTAAGTTAAAATTTATGCATGCACACTTTCCTTCGCGCTCAATCCATCCATCTATCCTTCCGTCCGTCCATCATTCCTACCTGCAGTCATTTTTTTTTTTTTTTTTCCGGTGCAGAGTGCCCCTGTGTTGTTGCTAATCACTCTCTTTCAGCTTCGCCTCCAGCAACGATTAATGGCTTTCATTTACACTCATTTGGAAGCAAAACACCTGTGACCAATGAGAGCAAAGCAAGGTAATTACGTCCATATTTGAACAGAGGTGTGTGTGTGTGTGTGTGTGTGTGTGAGTTAGAGAACCATGTGAGCACATTACAACTCCAACTTCACCGCAAGTCTGTGTGTCTGTCGTGTTGTTTGTGTGTGACACCCAACTGAGCTTGAAGTAATTACACTGATGCTTCATGTGAATTGTGTGTGTGTGTGTGTGTGTGTGTGTGTGTGTGTGTGTGTGAGTGTGAGAGAGAGAGATTGTGGGGGAAGAAAGACGCTCTGGGCCCACGTGGTACATCTAATCACTCAGTGCATCACATGAGCTCTGTGTGTGTGTGTGTGTGTGTGTAATTACTCTGATACATCACCTGAACTAGATGTGAACTCACCGGCTGAGGCTACCTGTCGGCCCCAATGGAGCCTTTATGTGTGGTGGTGTGTGTGTGTGTGTTGTGTGGTTGTGTGTGTGCTTGTATACATGTCTGTACAAGAGACAGACTGTTGTGTGTTTGCATTTTACTCCTGCCAGCAGGGTCGTGGTATTTACACATCTAGTGTATAATTCCACAGAGAGTGTGTTCAACATCTGTTTGCATCTGAATCATCGACACTGAACCGAGTGAGAAAAACCACTCGCATCCACAAAAAAAACAGTCCCAGCTGCTTTAAGCTCTTGGGTTCGAGGTGTTTGTGTTGGTGCATTAAAGTCCTCAAATGAACCAGAACAGATCAAATAAGCTTTTAGCCGTACAAACCTGTTCCTGTTTTTTTGTAGTGAACACAACAAAGCTGGAACAGGCAACCGACTGAACGTAGCACTGAATCAGGCTGAACATGAAAAACGTGAACATGTATCTTATTTGGCTAAACTTCTTCTCAACCTTCTGCACAGTCTGACACCTAGAATACACTGCATTGTGAAGCCACCACACCGACGCGATTTGTGAATTCACGCATAATCGTGCGATATTGTCGGCTGTAGTCTCTTTGATCCTGCGATGCATTCCACGCCGCATCTTTTTGCTGGGTCCTTATAAAAAGGAGTGAGGTGTCGAAATGACAGTTTGATTTTGGACCTCCAGAATCAACTTCTCCTCATCCTGGTGTCGACGGGGTGAAAAGACGCCTGAAAACCTCTGACCTGTTGATTCAGGTCGGCCCCGCCCCATTGACGTGTTCTTGTAATGAAATCATCCGCGGTGAACACCAGATTTTATTTTGAAAATAAACCAGGGTTTTATTTTGTATTTTGGAGCCGATTTCCTTCCCGCACAATCTGCTCTGTGCTGAATTTATGCCGCGTGCTCCGGGTCCATGAACAATAGAAGCTCTGCGTATGTGTTGCGGAGGCTGCGTCGCCGCAGTGTCCAGACGTACCAGCGCGTGTGAGCTGACACATTGACTAACATTGAACGTAATGTTTCCATGCAGTGTATTTATTGGTGATCTTTACTCTGTTTGAGTCCAGCCTAACTCTTGCATTCCTTCTTCTCATTTACATTTTCTTCCCAGTTGTCTGTTGTCAGCTAACAAAACCTGGAACGCTAATTCCTGTGCTGCCGTGCTAGAGTGAAGTCCGTGGTTTATGATCATGGCATAATGCGGGTTAATGATGGGATGGTGACATTTAAAATGTGAGCGACGAGCATAATGTGCTGACTGACACCCGGTGACAAAGCATTGCGCCTCCCTTTTTTATTTTTCCATTTTTAGTGTGAAACTGAGGAAAATATGCATGCAAACCTGCAATGTGCTGTGCTTTCATTGTGAAGCTTTATGTGTGTGTGTGTTGAACATCACAAAATGCATGCATGCATTTTGGTGTCCCTTATTTCATATATGTGTGTGTGTGTGTGTGTGTGTGTGTACTCCCCTCCTCAGGGCTTCTGTTCTCCAGCAGCAGGTATAGAATGCATTAGTCTCTATGTCAATGTCACGTTCTCTCCTCCTCCACCATCTCATCCTCACTATACCTCTCTCTCTCTCTGACTATTTTGCTACCTAACCTCATATTCCTCTTTACCTCCTCCCACCTTTCCTTCTTCCAGTCCTTCTGTTTGTACTTGTGTTCTTCTCTAATATAGTATATAGTTATTGTCTTCATCTTCCCTTCTTTCTCTGTCACCTTTCCCTTCCCCCACATTATAAATATTCAATTGTCTTTTGTTGTTTTATCAGTCTTGGAACGCCGACTGCACTGTACAGAGTGTTCACACTGTGGCTGCATTCCAAACAGATTTTAAGTTATTTCCCGTTTTATTTCATTCTGTGAAAAGACCAAAAGATAAATGTAAATTTTGACCAATACTTATTGGCTGATTTATAAGTCCAGCTGAAATTTAACGCGCTTTATTGTCTGCTGAAGAATTCTATCTGTGTTTCATAGTGTTTGCTCTCATGATGTGCGTCCTAGTTCCTTTCCGCTCAGATTCATGGTTTATGGATGTCATTTCTAAGGACGGGACTGTAAAGGACATATTTCTGTGAGTATGAAGTAATATGGAGTAAAATACTTCTACTACCTCCAGTTTGCTCCTCTTATGGTGACAAACCTTCAGTCAAATGTCCCATGCTAATTGTTTTAGTGTATCGCGATGAAGTGAATTGCTGGCTCATGTTAAAGCAAAAACAAAAAGTGTATTTGTTGTTTATAGGAATATTATGTACTGCCAAACTATCTTTGAACAAAGAAGTTTGTGTGGCAATTAATAGAAACAAACATTTAGAATAACAATACATGAAAAAAAAGAAGCTAGTGGAGTTTAATATAAAGCTTATTATACCAGATGTGGCTGCATTGTTGTCACTGATGATCAATGAATGTCCAAATAAGGTGTGATGCCTACAAATTTTGAATTAGATTGTATGTGTGTTTTTTGTATGAAAAGATAAGCCAATTTAATATGTTTTCTTTACTGAGAGTATCAGAGTGCAGATCCCTAATTTCACCACACGTCAGACTGACGTTTCTCAGACAGCAGGAACGTCAGCCCGCCATGAAGAACGCACGGAATGACTTCTGTCCCTTCTTTTCCTGTGAAAACAGGTTAGTAAGTGTGTTAAAAGACCACAACTCAGGTATAAGTAGGTATGTGATGCTAACTGTGAGAAGCGTAAGACAGTCCCACCAGGATTTCGCGGGTCTTTTTTGAGATAGTTGCGGCCTAAAATGCCTGATGTTGCCTGAGGTTTTCAAAAAAATTTTGGTGAAAGTTGCGGTGCTTTTTACATTTTTGTTGCGAGGGAAGTGAAAGTTGCGATTCGACAGTCTCACCAGGGGCGAGGTGGCCCCGCTCCTGGGGGCGAGCCTTGGAGAGGGTGAAGCAAGTCCATGGCCACGGGAAGCAGCGAGGTCCGGGCGGGCACTGTAAAGCCTCCACCTTCGCCCCCGAGCCTTTTCAAGACGACCCAAGGAGCCGGTCGTGGCACACCGTCGCGGAGGAAATGCGCCCGGTGGAGGCCAACCAGCGCCGGGGAGAGGTCCCACGAGGGGATCCTCCTGCACCGTGCAACCGTCCCTGACCAGCCGAGTTGAATCCCCCGGGCAGACTCTGCGGAAGTTGCGGAAAAATCACGGTGACTGGTTAAAATTGCAACACTGCCCTGAATTCACAGGGATTCACTGAAGTTGCGTTAAAGTTGCAAATCGCAACATCGTGAATTCCTGGAGGGTCTGGTAAAAGAGAAGTAGCGCCGCTTCCCCTGTAGAAAACAACCACACGAAATGAGGGTCAGCTGATGTTTTCCCTCGGTTTTGTTGGGCCCCTGGGAATTTATTTTCATTTTCTTGTATGAGTGACTGTATATTCAAAGTATAACAGGTACCAAATTAAGAATGAAGTGTAATACGAGTTCTGCGATGGTGAACTAATGTGTTTTATGTGAATTTTCATGCTAAAGTATTGAGTTAAAAAGTACATGCGGATGAGTAATTAAGACCACAACAGACGAGTACATGCTGGGATAAAATACAATCTCTGATCATCTGATGGCGATCCGGCATTTCTGTGCAGATATCTGCTGCTGAGTGAACTGTAAACTAGAAATCTTGACCTGGATTTTCGTTATCTATTATCCAAACTGGCCAGAATCCACGAAGACACATTGACCGTTACCCCAGAAGGTACAACTTGACTTCGGTATGACCGTCCTGTCGCAGAAAACAAACCACAGGCGTGATCACATGAACCCCGATGTCCTTCGTCGTCCCTCAGCAGCTTCCCGTGAGCAACACCGTGAACTGCTTCATGGGATCTCTGAGGGATTCACAGCGCTCCATTGATAAATAAATATAAATTCCACAGCGTGCTGTGTATTGGTCTTTTCACTTCGGTTCTTCCCCGAGCTCTTTGCAGCAAAATCTTTTGTAGTGTAGACGAGGCCTTCTTCGTTACCCGCGGAGAAACAGGTGAGAGTCTCTGAGGATTTAAATAAAGAGGAGATGAATCAAAATCAGCTGCAGCCTCTGGGTTGTATAGCCGCGGGCTCAGTCCTGCAGGGATTCGGAGTGTGTGTTTCCTTGTGGAGCCCGTCATGTTGAATGATTGAAGTGTGTTGAGTTGTTCCCACGAGACTCACAAGTGTGTGTGTGTGTGTAGGTACAGTGTGTGAATGAGGCCGAGGAAATTACATCTCCCCAAAAGAAAATGCTGATGTTGATTTAACAGGATTATTGTTTTTCCACTGCACACAGTAAATGATAAACATCCAAGGCCGTATTCAAATGAGTGAATTTTCTTTAGCTCTATTAATATTTAATAAACGAACCAACCCTTTGGGACCCGCAGAGGAAACAATAGGTTGAGCATATTCTGGAGTATTTACATATATAAATA
Organism: Larimichthys crocea; assembly: GCF_000972845.2. NCBI lineage: Eukaryota > Metazoa > Chordata > Actinopteri > Sciaenidae > Larimichthys > Larimichthys crocea. Next base: position 21,086,193 of record NC_040016.1, on the reverse strand, counting down.
ACACAAAACTGTGACTTTCTGCATTTCATGTTGAAAATGTGCAAAGAACTGGCATCTCGAAAAGTGAATCATTTGTCTGGGAGTGAGCAACATTAATTACGCTCATAGATGCATCTATGACTTTATTAGCTTGCTGATTTAATGCTTTGCATTATTAAAGATGCGTTTGTGTTTTCTTAATATGGTAGCTCATACTGTGAAGCCATAAAGAAGATGAACAAAAGCAATTGCAGATATAGAAATCACTGGTAATCGTTAAAAATAGTAATGTTAGGTTGATTTTTCTGTTTTTTCTTTGCAGTTAAATGTTTTGTGGCTATGAGAAGCTCCTCGGTTTCCTTTGTGCATCGCATAGTGGAAAAATATGGACTATGCTAAAACACTGGGTACAGTTCTGGGCACTACACGGCGCAGAAGAGAAGAGATTTGCCCATCAGACGTTATTGGAATACATATTTAAATAGTTTGTTTTGTCTGTTTTTACGATGAAGTAACAAGTCTGCACAGGGTGCAGAGCAGAGAGCTACTTCCGGCACAAACAGCTCCGGCAGCCGCAGAGCTGTAATTGTCTTAATTTTAATTTATGTGTAATGAATCTTCTACTTGTACTAGATTAGCAGAAACTGGAGTACTGGTTGAGTTCTGCAAAAATAAAACATATCTCGCATTCAAAGAACTTTCCTCTGCAAAGTTTTTTTCAGTTCAGGGCAAAACTTTGCACCCTTCAGCGTTGACTATGAAAGTTTAAAAGGAGTGTGCGTAGATGTGTGTGTTTGTCTGTGTGTGTGTGTGTGTGTTTGTAGAGACTCAAGGAGGATTTAATGATAGATACTGAAGTTTAGGATTGTCCCCTGCAGTGCAATATCCTACACCACACACACACGTTAGTAGCCATCCCCTGCAGAGCCATATCTTCTATATCTGACATTCAATGGCTGGATGGGCAGGGAGATACACACACACACACACACACACACACACACACACAGTTGACTTGGGTCTTTCGCAGTGTCATCATCTTCACTCTAAAAACCTGCAATTCTCCCGCTCTCTCTCTCTTTCTCTGTATCTCACATTCTTTCCCCCCAAAGATCCATTTCTGGAAATAAATGGTAAAGCTAAATGGAGGGATGGCAATCTGAAGAGAATCTGGACCAGATGCTGTAGTCACAGAAAAAGGTTCCCTGAAACTTTTGAGAACAGTACTTTCTCCCCCGTCCCCTTTGTGAGGAAATAGGTTGACTGCCACCATAGGGGCAATCTAATCCTAAGTGCTCTCTAAAATAGCTTTCTACAGGACCTGCTGCCTTGAATTTCCAAGTGAATGTGGAACAAAACCTCCGGTTTCCCCCTGCGGCCCAGTCGAGGCTTTTCACTGGAGGATAAGTTGATACTCACTTCATTGAGTTTCACCTCGGAACAACTCGTACAAAATGTGCTGGCATCTGTCAGTCGGCGGTTTCGTACAGTTTGCAATAACTGCGCAAGTTAACTGATTGATGTGTTTTATTATTTTGGGCAATGGTTTCATTTGGAATGTGTTTCCACTTTAGTAAAGTTCACTAAACAACAATTTTATATTAAAGGCTTGGTAAACTCTTATTACAAACCCTTTACAGTGCACCGTGCACACAGTTTTCTTTTTATGTGACCAGTTTTTTTAGATAGTTTTGGATTAAACCAAACTTTTTTTTGTGTTCAATACAAAGTAAAGTCCCGTTGGAAAAACTCAGCAGCAACACGTCTCTCCAGAATAATTTCTCTGAATATTTCCAACCTCACTGGGAACAGTCTTCATACTTTCTTCTGGTGAAACGGTTCTGAAAACTGCTGACATTTAGGTTTTAAGACTAACTTCAGTAACTGGGATTAGCTAAGAATTCCTCTACTCAGCACTTTCGTTACCTAAAACTAGATAGATAGATAGATAGATAGATAGATAGATAGATAGATAGATAGATAGATAGATAGATAGATAGATAGATAGATAATTCAAATAGAATAAACTTTTAACGAACACCAATCCATTGGTCCAGAGATCTCGTCCTGCTAGTTTGGTCAACAGTCAAGGGAGCATCAAAGGGTGATGTTTGTGCCCACCAACATTTTCAATATTCATTAAAATAAACATTAACATATGATAATACAAATAAGATTGTGCAAAGGCATTTTATATTTACATTGTAGGATATTATCAGTATTTTAGGCCCTCATAGTATACAGCAGAACTATTGATGGAAGAATGAGGTAAACCTACAGTAAAGCTATTTCATTTTACAATGCATCTGAGATCCAACCCAACCTCTGATTGGTTGACAGACTCAACCCAAGGCATCGCGGGATTGCAGACGGACGGTTAACAACCATGCTACTTTTCAACGCAGAAAAAATTAATACAGTCGTCCCTCGCTATATCGCGGTTCACTTTTTGCGGACTCGCTGTTTCGTGGATTTTTTTCAGTGTAATTTTGCATGCTTTTTTTTTTACAGCGTACTGTACAGTATGAACGCGCATTGTGTTCTGCATTCTGTTTAAGGTAGTACTGTACAAACGCGTGTAAAAATGTGTATAAAAGTGTGTGGTTAGGGGTTTTACGGCCTTAAAACATGTATAATAATTGTAAATTTTACTTCGCGGATTTCGTTTATTGCGGGTTATTTTTAGAACGTATCCCCTGCGATAAACGAGGGACCACTGTACATAAGCACAGAAGACATTCAGTGAGGGATTTATTTTAGAAATCTTTTTAAAAAGACACTGCAAGGGTACGACACATTAAAATGGCTAACCATTTGAACCTAATGTACCAGATCATGAACAACAAGCAGCTCATGAAGTAAAAGAATGTGGTTGGTAACACCGTCTGCAAAAACAAAAAAAAAAAAAACAAAACAAGAGATCTGACAATATATAACCATGTACAAGGGAGCGCCCCACTCAGGAAAACCCTGTGGCCCTTTGCAGTGATGCTACATGTAGTGACAACATAACTAGTTTGACTTCAGTGCATTGTCTTTGAGCTGTAAAACCTCAGAGTCAGATTTATTCCTAGATTTCTATCCTTCCGTTTGACAGTACTTGTCCATTAGTTATGACTGATGTCTTGCAGGCCTAGTTAGGGCAGAGAAACACAAGAAACGAGACCATTCACCCCCATTACTGTCATCCGGATAAATGGCTCACGGCACACTAACGAAGTGGCGCCGTGCCCTTTTAACAGCTTAAATCAATTAAGACAAAATGATCAATTTACTTCAGTAATTAGCCCGTGCCTTAGCGGTTATTACCACGAAACACATTTATTCGTCATTCTCTTGCTCGCTTTCCTCACCTCCACCCCCACCCCCCCTCAAGACCATAGACTTGATTCTAAATGGGAGTGTTGCAATCAGCTAAATTGAATTTAATTGATTAAATATTAGACGGATTTAAATGAGTCAATTAATGAGTCAATTATATGAGACCGGGAGGAGGGTGGGGGGTGGTGGTGGTGGAGGTTCCCGTGGGTTTCAGGGGTTTTTATTAATAACAACAGGGATTTTAACGTCCTGGCACCAGGGAAACGTAATCCCTCACGTCTCTGTAACCCAGAAAAGCTTCACTCCAAGGGGGACCCAGTCAGTCAGTCAGAAACCCAACGTGGTGCATCTGTCTGCGCTGAGGACAAAGAAGTTTAGTCTGTGCAAAATTAGAACATCATGGTCACGTTATACTTTTCCAACGCAGCATCAAAACTGTTTTATTTATGACTTCATAGTCACGCACAGCTTCAGAAACGTGATGCCCGCAGTGAATTTCTCATGCTACCACACATCAGTCACCCACTGATGCCTCCTGATGCATTTCAGCACTTATCTATTCTCAGCTAATGATAAAGCTGCAGGACGGCATTGCACTGACAACTGAGGTAATGTTTTCTAACTGTTTCGAGTACCTAACCTCACAATTGTTTTTATGTGAAACAAGTCCTCCCTCAACCAGAACCACGATGTGTATCCAGGTTGTTCAGATTCATTTTAGTTGAACAGCCACATCCAGCTCAATCTGATCTCAAGTGGGCTGGACCCAAACCGCTTTCCCACATTCAATCATTTACTTGTTCACAGAACATTCAGAAAGTGTTCACAATTCATGAATCACCCACGCACAATGAGTTATGAGTAAACAATGAGTATCCGTCATTGTTTCAGAGACTGTATTCTGGTCAGGGTGGCAGCACTTTCAACTCGCTGTTGAAACCTGGCATCACTCCGAGAGAGTTTTAAAGTCATCCGCTGTGTGGAAGCCACCGACGCGACAGCAAAATCTCATCAACACAGCAGATTCAAATGGCCAGTCGTCAACTGCAACCAAAACAAAGCAACAACTCCGTCAACTTCTGATCCACAATCTTATCTTCCACAGAGTTTCTTTCTGCTGGTTGACTGTGGCACTGACTAGAGAGACTGCAAGTTGTTGCTTTCTCGCCTCGGTGATGTCTGATAGTGTTCTTGGATGTTATTTATTCCTTGAGCACCAAAGGCACGATGGGTTAATAATAGAGCTGGTCAAATTTTAATAAAATGAATAGACAGAAGGAAAGCTGGTGGATAAGTCGGCCCACCTTCTGTTTCTAGGCAACTGTGCACATTTGTTTTCATGTGATTATGATTCAAAAGAGAGCATACATCGTTTCTGTCTGGCTGTCATGCAAAAAAAGAACATGCGTGCATTTCTTTGATCAGAAAATTAGTGAGGGGTGACAACTTTTTACTAACAACCAAACATCATTTAAACCACAACACATTCACAGCCAGTTCATTTCATACTACTCTGTCTTTCAGGCTTTGTTTAAAGAACTTGAACCCCGTCTGAGATTTTATTCTATCTGGTGTATCTGGTCTCCATGTTTCTGGTGCCCCTCTCCATCTGCACTCCCCGTCTGCAACCCCTATGCCCCTAAACTCAACCAAGGTCTGAAAACCTCCCTCTCAGCTGCCCGGGATTTTCTTAGGCACTATTCACATTTTACAAGTCAGTGTAGCATATAAAAAAATATACTGAAGCTTATTTTAAGGTAGAAAAGTTACATAATGTTGGTTCAACTTTCCCTAGATGAAAAACTACTTTAAAATTAAAATGGAAAAAAATGTTTGAAAACTTGTTTCCATCCCATTGATTCTTTGATTTTTTTTTTTTGTTGTTGTTGTTTGTTTTTTTCCTCTCAGACGGCTTATACTGTTTTCTCCTCTCTCAGATTGATTACAGTCTCCGGTAATGAGACAGCAGGGTTTTAGAGTTTTTCTCATCACGAGAGAGACAAGGTGAAAAATATGAAGGACACCCTCAACTCAGTCACTCATATGGACTTGTGTCAGTTTGAATAACTGCAGTGCGATCCGGTAAATATGGGAGGCTGGCTGCTGTAATGGTAACTGATTGATATTTGAAGTGGCTGTAAACCCCCGCTGCCATGCAAACAGATGTGCATGCTTCAGTCAAGTGAACTTAAAAAAAAACTGCCGTCAGGAAACTCTTTACACACCGGGTTTCTCAGCTCGATTACTAATTAGATTTGAAATGTGAAGGCATCCCATCCCGAACTGAGACATCACAAATTAGTTCAAATTTCTCCATCAATGAATTGCAGGTGACGTGGAGACTGTGGCGGATAATTATCGCGGCACGTGATGGATCAAATTTCATGATTTGGTTATCGAACACGAGCTTGGAAGGTGCTTCTGAAAAGTTTGTAAAGTTCTCTCTTTCAAAAACAGATCGGTAACCAAAATGTCCAGACGGACTCAAACCACACTTTGTTTTTTTTTTTTGTGCCTGCCCTGTGAACTTTAGTACAGAGTAAAATTAATATTACATTCATAGCTGGTACACAGGAGGAGTGGACTGAGATCATAATCCGGCTGGAATCGAGTTTGAGCCCAGGCCAATCTTCACACATTCACAACAGGCAGTCAGCTATACTGCAATCTCAGAACCCATTGGCATATCAAACAGTTTGCCCTATGGGGGCAATGGCATGCTTCCAGTGTAGCTAGAAGAAAATGGAATGACCAGACTTCCTCTGCAGTTTTGATTTGTAGTAATTCACAAGAACAGACACAATCTCTTACAGTGGTCCCTGTTTGTCGGGGGATACGTTCTAAAAAATAACCCGCAATAGACGAAATCCGCAAGTAATCAGCTTTATTTTTTTACATTATTCTTACCTGTTTAAGGCCGTAAAACACCCTAACCACACACTTTTATACACTTTTCAGACAGGCATTACATTTTCTCACATTTCTCTCTTATTTAAACTCTCAAAGTTCAAACTTTGCAGATTTAAAAAACTAAGTACCTCTGTATTCGTAATGAAACCAAAGATCAAACCCTTTTTCAAGCCCAAACATTTTTTAACAAATTAAATTTTAATGATCAATCTTCGAGGTTTGACACATAAGAACATTACCAGTAACTCACACGTATTTCAACAGTTCACGTTGACAGAGTGCGAACACCAATGCGCGTTTCATACTTACAGCACGCTGTAAAAAAAAAAAGCAAAAGGACATCAAAAAAAAAAAACAAATCTGCGAAACAGCGAAGTCCGCGAAAAGGTGAACCGTGTTTATATGAGGAACAACTGTAAACATATCGTCACATGAATGCCGACGATAGCCAATAGTTTGGAATCGCGTTTCGCCAAGGTTTGCCTTTTTTTGCTCCTCACACAGACTTTTTATCTTCATGCAACCAAATCCCACGCGAGCGTTTTTGACTGATACCACGCAGATGACCAACAACAGACAACTTTAACACTTTAACAATCTTGGTCGCTTGCCCGCAGAGTCTGAATTCATATGCAGATGCCACATAATTCTACTTTTTATTCAGCTGTAACATCTTTCAGTTGTTTACTACAAACAAAAACTGCATCTTTACATACTTTGCAAACGTATAATTGTTTTACATTGGAGTGTTTGTTTGGCACCTTCCTCTGACTGGACTTTAACTGTTGATTAACCTTGAAACTTAAGATACACCCTGGAAGGCTGTACCCAAAAAAAGAGATGATACAAGGAAGCATAAATCTTCCATTGCATCTTTACATGTTGGTGCCATTATAGGTTTTTAAAACATCGATTCCATTCAGGAACAGTTATTTGACATCGCTGAGGGCATGCTTTTTTTGGCCCCTCGTCGCTCGTGAGCATAATTGTATTTGGCCTGACACTCAGCTGGCATGCCACCAGTGATTCTCCTGGTGTTCACAATGGCCAGTCCTGGCCTGCGCACAGGTTAGCTTTTAGGGCTGTAGTGCTTGAATCTTGGTCTCAAAGTCTTCGTGGTGTATTAGTCAGGACATGTCCCCACTGGTTTCATTGTGATTTGTGCCTTTTTCTTTTTTCCTCAGAGCGGAGAGCCCGCTCTGCCGTCAGTCCCCCACAGAGTTCAACGATTCTTCACATCCTTCACTGTCAGTTACAAGTGCTTACTCACGCATATTTTCCACATTGTTGTTTTTGGCCGTTGTCTTTTAACATCCAAGCATCTCATTTAGACTGTGTATTCTGATGCACAGATGTGTAGAGGATAGTGATTCGTTGTGTTCTGTTGTTCACAATTTCAGAAAATTTCAGCAAACATTTGGTAAATTTCGAGGAAAAACAATTCGCTCGGCACATTAAACATTTGATTAGGTGCACAACAACTTCTAGTTGTTAACACGTCAAACATTTCTAAATCTGACTTAACACTCTCACGAGTGCCGATGAGCAAAGTGTCACATCCATCCATGGAAACAGAGCAGATTTTTGCTCAAGAGCGAAACACGACTCGGACACAAATGGCAGGAATTATTGAGACTTTGATTTGTCGTGACCCGGCGTGCTTTCTGTACAAGATCTAGATGTGTGTGTAACCCTCTGTGCTCTGTGTACAGTGATCTCTCTGTATGTGTGAAACCTCTCTGCTTTGTGTTCAGTGATCTATAAGTTGCTGTCTAAATTAGTGAGAGCTCAGCAGGGAGGCTGCAGCACCATCCTTTGATCCTTTCAAAGTAAGACAGAGCAAGGTTCGGGTCAAAGTTATAGGACACAAGTATTTCTCTTTTTCTCTGGGGTTTTCACGCACAAACACACCATGCACCACAGCTGTACTTGTGTTTCCAAACTTGGTGTACGTGAAGCGTCTTTATCTCCGGGCATGCAACCATGATTGCACGCAACACACACACATTCTGTGGCTGTCGAGGCCTTTAGACGCACACAAAAACACCTCAGGCCACAGAGAAAAACACAATCTTCTGTTTCTGCCGTCCTGGGTTATGTCAGTCTTGATGCGTGAGGAGGGAGTTATTACAGCTGGGAGTGTCAGAATCGTGCACGTATGCCTGGATCGAGTACGTGTGTGTGTGTGTGTGTGTGTGTGTGCACAGGTCTCTCTTCACCCTTTGTTAAATTGCGTGAAATACAGTGTAAACACCTTATCTTCCCGTGTGTTGAGTATATACTCTGTGTACTTTTCATGAAGCCACAAAACAAGCCAGCAAATTTGAGTTTTTTTTTTTACAAATTATAAACCCACCGACAGAGAATAACAAAGATGGAGGAGGATGATATTAACTGTTGTGATGGGGGAAGAAAGATTGAACCAGTAACTGTGGGATCCAAAGACGAACACAAACAACCACATCAGTGCGGCATTTTTGTGGAAACTTCCATTCATACAGCACATGCATTTCCTCTGTTGCATCTATGACTCTCTATGACCAAAGCAACAAGGAGTAAACCGTCATTGTGACATCGCATTTTCCAGCAGCAGCCGATAATAATGAGTCGAATGAGTCTGAAATGAAAGGGGGGAAGAAAACGACCATTTTCAGCACCTGTAATCACATTTCATCCCTTTTTATTCTTCTGTGGCCCAAAGCACATTTGACGTTTTAAACACGTTTACCTCATCTGTCTCAAAGCGATTCTTAAAAAATGTCACCAGAACACGATGATGGTCAGTCAATCGTCATCAGCTGAAACAGTCATTGATGAGCTCGTGTCATTTGCATAATGTATTTTAAATGAAATGAGAAAGCTTCTGGATCAGCAGTCAGACATTCAACTTAAAGAGTGACTTTGGGAATAAATGTCTTTTTAATTTTTCATGTCATGTCATGGTTTTTTTTTTTAATGGAAAAGTTGCTGGGGAGAAAGAAGTTAACTGAGACTTTTTAAAAACCTTTTTTTGTGTCATTAAGGCCAAAAAACATTGGGTTGCAAATAAGCATCGAATGGAAACGTTCTTTGTTCTGTTAATCGAACACCTTGAGTAGAATTCAGAATATGACGACCAGATTATACCGGCTGTTTAGGCTGCAGAGGAGGCAGACAGAGGCGCTCTCTCTCTCTCTCTCTGTTCCTCTGCCTGTCTTTTGAATTCTCAGAAAGGTTCATTAGAGATCACATGCAGAAATATAAAAAGACGATGCATTCAAAACATTTTGGCCTCTGGAGTGAAAATAGTTTATATTAAACGAAATCCAGGAGCATTGTTCTTCTTTCGTTAGCAACCACGTTTGCAGTTCATACAAAACCAGTTATGAGAGAAGAGATGTTTACGTAACACAACATTAATAGAATTTAAAACTGCAGGACTCAGACTTAACCTCTCTCACCAGCTCCTCCTCTTCTTCCACAGATACCCTCTCATTGTTTTTCTCTGTCCCCTCCTCTCTCCTCAAGATTTAATCTGTTTTTTATTTTTATTTTATTTGGGCAATATCCCAGAGTCCTGCACGCCCCGCTTCAGACTATGTGTGTCAGCATTTAATTCTTCATAACTAACCACCTGTTTCCAAGCAACTCTGGCGGGAAGCTCAAATTCTTTCGACCTACTGCGCTACTATGCAATCCATTCTATGATTGGGCCAGGATAATGAGAGGGAAGAGGAGAAGTGATATAGAGGGATGGTAAGAAGAAAATATAGAATGTGCCAAGTATATGAGAAAGGGAATATAATGACGCAGAGGTCGAGAAAAGACGGGGAGATGAAGAGAAAGGTGAAAAGAGGGACAACCACATGATGCTTACATACAGGAAAAGTAGTTGGAGAAGAGGAGATGAGAAGATGAGAGACAGCCCGAGGCCTAAATTAGAGAATAAAAAAAATGAATGAAGCTTCCACATTTGCAAGTATACGTCTGTGAACACATCGCACACCCATCATTAAATTGAGATAGTAATTCAACCTTTTGTTTGCCTGACAGAAAGCAGGACATACTTTTAGTCACCAAACTGCAAATATTTATGAACAGCATGGTATGGTATTTAAACGTGCTCTGACACACTGATAAACATCATTGAGCTTGATCTACTTAAAAAAGGTAATTCGCAACCTTTTTGCCATAGAAAAGCAAGGCTAGTCTTTGTGTATGGCCTACTTCATTTTCCTGTGTAAAGAAAAGGAGTTTTGCAAGTGAATGTCAATATTATTCATCAAGTAAGTCAAACTTAATAGTTTTGCAAATGAGTGAAACTTAATTTTATAAGTTAACGTCTATTTAATTAAGTTGAATTTCGCTTCTGCACCTCAATTAAGTAGGACTTCACTGACTAACTTAAATCACTTACTTGCCAAAACTATTATTGAGACCTATTGTTGGAGACATCACTTCGCTTCACTCAATACAATGCAATGCAGCTTTATATAAAAAAGATTCCTTATTTATATATGATTTTATTTATCTATATTTGGTTCTATTATGTACCATTTAATTCTATAAATGGTTAGAATATAATATATAACTGGTTTTAAAAGCAAATCATATTCAATAGATTTCTAACTTTCTTCGCATCTTAAATTCCATAAAGTAATAAATAATTGTTAGCCAGCAGTTATCAGCAACACCCCTATCTTGTTACCTAGCAGTACAAGTGTCTCTAGTATCTAACTATTTAATAATTCAGACATTAAATTTATCGCGACCCACGAATGGAAATAAGTCCTGGTACTTAGTAAAGGAGTATTTTTTTATCCCTTGATGTTACTTTGTGTCCTTCCTGTGTAAGGATTTTGATACAATACCACAATGAATCAAATCAAAATCCATTCATTTCTACAGAGGTGCAAGACAATTATTGAAATTCTTACATAAACAATATGTTGTCACTTCTCATCAGCAACAGAATCGGGTTATTTTCTTCTACCTGGTCGTCCTTGCATTACTCTCCAGATGTTTTTCACCACAGGTAATAGACGTGAGGCCTTGATCACAACTCTCTTCTGGGACTCAATGTTTGCCTGTCCTACAAAAATATGAAAATGCCAGATTACCATAGAAATAAATGAGTATTAATATAAATAAACATTTTTGTTGGGTGTAAGGGAAAAAATGGAAAGGGGTGATAGAAAAGATTTGCACATGCAGTATAGAAAGCGCCATCGATTACAGTTTGGTGTCGCGACAGAGGGAAGGAAATGAAAGAATGGAAGTAGAGCAAAGGATGAATAGAGGGTACTTGGAACCTTGAAAACCGAAGGGTTCCTGCGCAAATTCCTTTTTTTCTGTACACATCTCTTCTTTCTCCATCAGTTAATTTCATGTTTCCCCATTTTTCTCCCTTTGTGACTCTTTTTCATGTTTGTCCGTCTCACTTTCCAGCATCTCTCCAATCTTCTCTTTCTATCTCTCTTTTTGATGAGGCAAGCCTCCATTATTGCAGGACTGTCCTGGAGACTTGAAGAGTGGGCAGGTGACAGGATACACAGCCACACACTCATTTACCACATCGAGAAAGAAAGTGATCAAAATGACATGGAAAATGGTTGAAGGGTGACCTGTACAGCGTTGGGGAATAAAGTGACGGACAGAAACAGAAGATGGAGAAATCGTTGAGAAACACCAAAAAATAGTCTGGAGAAAAGGCGAGAGGATGAGCGCAACAACCACATCTAAGTAGCAATATCTCCGGTTACAAACACCCGATCTTCATTCGGGCTTTCCACAGGAAACTCCATGGACTCTTCTGACCAATTTTTGGAAAAACCATTACAGCTTGTATCCTTAAATATTTTCACTTGAAATGTTCCAGCAAAAGATTATTAAAAAAAAAAAAAAAAAAAAAAGTGAGTATCCCACTGACTGGAAGAAACATCAATACAACCAAGGGGATACTCTTGAAGATACTGATATCTTTTCCGATATATGAAACACGAAGTCATGAAATAAATACTCACGCCTGCGCGCGTGAAAGATTGACTCTGAACAGTTTGAACCACTTTGGTTCACAGCCAGTTCAATGGGACACGAGAGTCAAGGCAAAATGTGTCCCCATTGATCCGTATGTCACAAATACTCTAGAGTGCACGGTGGTGGTACTGTTTGGAACATTACTGAGCACAAAACACCGTATGAACAGAAATGAGTTTATGCCAGACGAAGGTGCGTGAGCCTTGCTGCCTAGTGTACACAACAATGAATTGTTCCTCCAGTTCGCGGATATGAATGAAGGTACAAAGGACAAACACAGGCAAAAAAAAGGTGAACCAAGACAAGTCAACATAATAAAACTATAACAAAGGACATGGTTCACGAGTGAAATATCAATCTAACCTCATGTTCGCTGATTCTTCAAGTAGACACGATAGAAAAACATTGTAGTTGCTAAAGAACATAACAACAGTCACATGAGTCAAGGGGAGTAGTATGCTGTAAGGAGTACATCTGTGGAGCCTCACAGACACCTTACACCCCAATTATACATTCATATTTATGAATCCCAACCTCTTGAAGTGAATTACATTTAATGCCATGGCCCAGATCAGGGCGTTGTGAGTGTGTGCTGTTCATGTGGCTTTCTATCCTAATTCATTTGGAGAAATGCTTCTACTTACAATTTTTTTCATATGTGGCCCTAAGTTGTTTTCATGACGCTCACTTTTTAACCTCATGTCAAGTTACAAAACCTGTTTTTTTTTGTAAGTAAAGTAATTCATTATAACGACAGACACGACTCACCATCTCACTGACCATCGTAATCAGAAAGATTTGCTAATCTAACTACAATATGGCCTCAGACTAAAGTCTACACGCAAGCTAAACATTTCCTTTATACTCCGTTCCACAGTTCGCCTCTTTATTAAAATTCACATTTTTTTCTTTCTTTCTCTGTTCATCCTTATCCACTTTTTCATCCCTTACTATTTAGCCCGATGCCAAGCTCTCAGGTTAGATTTGTGTATTGGTCCCATCAGCGGTGTTATCCACCAGTCGGTCTCTCTCAACTTGTTTGTTGTGACTGTTATTACTTAACCCACAAGGCATCACTCCCACCGCGGGGCAAGAGCCATTTGCACCTTTTTATGCCAAATGTGCTTTACCCAAATGTGTGGAATGAGCCTGTGGTCATTAGCACTCCCCGTGTCTCTTACGTCTTCTTTAACACAGATGTGCTCACGCTTGCCTCGACGCCTGTAATTGTTTCTCTTGGTTTCGGGATGGAAAATCATCCAATGATTGGATCCCCAACACCCCCCCTCCCCTCCCCACCCTTATCTCTCTAAAGGTTCCCATCGTGCTCTGGGTGATATATATTAATATCTTTATTGTCGAATTGCCAGTCGTTTTTGTGCAGTTATTCTGCTTTTAGTGGTTCCTTTTTATTCTGTCTACTGATTACACCTATTGATAGATGTGTGATCTTTAGCTTAGGTGCAAAAAACCTTAGAAAAAAAAAACAGGTTTTGGCTATTCTAAAACTAACACACCTCAGTTACTTCATGTCGTCATGATATTTTCAAAGTTGCATGACTAAATGTTAAAAAGGACTTAATAACTCTTATTTTATTTAGAAGACACTCTAAGCTTTATTAAAAAAGTTTATATCTAAATTGGTTTAATTTTCAGTATAAACCTTTTGTGATGTGACTTTTCATCACAGCCTTTTTCAGTTCCTACGTATTAAGGCCACGCCACTAATTTTACCTTCACGTGAAAAACAGTTGTCAGGTCAGCTTGAGTTAGAGATTCCCAATTTCTACCAGGACCCTGCCTTGCAAACTGTGGGACATCACATTTTAAGACATTTACACATATATCAAGCAGAGAACGTCTGACGAAAAGATGCATTGAGTTGCATTATGGAAAATGTAGGATCCATTGTTTTTGAGGCACAATCAGCTAAGATTTTTCCTAAATACAGATCTTTTGCATCATTCGCCATGTCCTTTATTCAATGAGCAAAAAGTCTTATTTTGTCGGACTCTTATTTTGAAACATAGCCCCTTCCCCGCTCTTCTCCTCCTTTCAGGCAGCTTGAGGTGCCAAGCAACCAGGACCCAACTGGGCCCTAATCAGCCGAGCCGTACTGCACCTGTTAGAATGTCATTGGAAATGCTGACAGAGAGAGAGAGAGAAAACATGCTGAGAACCCCCCTCACAACAGGATAGGATTCTGGCCAAAACCGTATTTCCCAATCATTGAACCGCAATACATGCGGAGCATCCGAGGCCCTTCCTGAATGTTACATAGTATTTTGTGTTGATAAAGTGAAGAAGAATGTGACCTTTAGAGGATTCAAAAAGCGTTACTTCTGCTTTCCTCCGAAGTCACTTTTACACAGTCTATTTTGCATGATCGTCCCGCTTTGTAAGCCTGCAGTCTATTGGGCGTGCACTGAGTCGTCGTAATGCTAAAAATGAAGAGAAACATTCTTGTGCGAGCCCACCTGATGCTTGACTCGTGTCCGGTGCACTCGTCACTAATACACTTGTAATTTTTGCAGCAATATCAAACGCCCACATCAGGATCAGCATAACAAGTTTTGGATGGACAATTTTTGGGAACTTCTGATCATGAAAAATTGACACTGTCTCAAGTCCCGTGATCAAGTGTAGGAAACGGTGTGGTCAGCTTAACACCAAGTAATTACATGACTAGAGAATATGTCAATATTTCCAGTCAGTATGAGTGAGACATCGTCAAACCAAAAATGTCTCATGACCAGAGTTTCTATGAAATGTTAAGGACCTTCTTGTGCATGGTAGGGCGGATTAATGACGTAGACATGGCATGAAATGTTCTGAGACACACCCCGCTCAAAACTGATATTTGCCTTGTTATTTCTTTTGTGGAGCACTTTCGAATTATCTTCCCTGTTAAAAGGTTTTACTACAAAGAAGCACTATTGCCTCATCTGCTCATAACAGTCTGCCCCTTCCATCAACTTACCCAGATTCATCAGATTTCCCACTTTGTATTCGCCTTTGAACTCATGGGGATCTAAGCATTCTTTTATATCGTGCTTGCTTGTTGCCTAGACCTTTCCTTCAAATTTTTCCATCTCATCTTTCAGTTGCATTCAGCCGGTCTTTAGCACACAAACGCACCCCCCCTGTCTTTGTTTCTGATAGTCAATCTCATTGCCAAAGCATATCAGCACATCCACACCGTCCACTGATCCTCACCATTTGCAAGTCCTCATGTTGCATTTTTCTGCCTCTTCACTTCACACTTCTCAGCCACTTGTGCTCCAAAGACTCATCTTTGATGTTTTTTAGAATCAAATATAGAGTTTAGTAACATCCTGTCCATCTGTCCATCTGTTCATCTATCTGTTTTTTGGCTGCCATTCATACCAGGGTAAGGTCCGGGGCCTTGGGGTGTGTAATAGCGAGTTTTCGAGGAGCGATGACAAGAGTTCTGGCAGAAACTCTCAATGATTACCGCAATCTGAGTCTTTGCTTTTGTGACTGTTCCTGGTGCGGGAAAGAGAGTCAGTATCATTATGAACAACCACAGCAAAAAACAAAATCGACCTTAAACTGTCCATGTTAAACTGGAAGGAATTGGTTCACACCAAAATATCTTAACACAGAAGTGGCATATGCCATAGGCCCTATAGATGCAAAAAGCCGAAACAGGTTGCAAATATGAGAAAAGAAGATTGAGAATCACTGCTAAATACAACTCAGTCTGACCTTCCCTCCCTCCACTCCAGCTTCTGATTTCAATTCCAAGGAGTATGAAGAAACCCACTATTATTCTACCCCTCTCAGTGAGAGAAATTTCTGTCCTTCTTGCCGAATGGCCTTCTTTCCTTTCGGTGATTGCTCTGCAAGCTTTGAACACTGCAACTTTGCAGTTCAGGGCGTTTTTTAATACAAAGCTCCGCATAATGCCTGTAACATAAGATTTTCGGGGCATATCCAATTGCTTCGGGAAGGTGAGAACTGGGGCTAGTCCAAGGTATTGCAGTGTAATTGTAATTGAAGGATCCTTTGTGGACTTCCGTAATAAACCAGTTTGTGTGTTCTCTTGAAAGTCTGTCCTTCAGAACGAAGGCGTGTGAATTGTGTGTTTGTGCCACAGCCCAGGGTGTTTATCGGTGGCAGATTCTGAACATCTCTGGCCACCTGTTTGCTGGAAGTTGTTTACTATAAAAGTGGGGGTGATTTTTCTTTTTTTTCTTTTTTCTCATTTGCAATACCTAAAAGATGTAGTTTCATTACGAGGCCAAAGGCCCAAATGAAAGCAGACATTGCTTTTGCATACTCGTTACTGTAGTATCTTTAACATGTTTGATTTGAAATTTGCACCCTAATGCATGCGTTGGCTTTGAACATTTGGCTCAGAGGACGTTTGTGAAAGTCTCTTTTTTCACCACATTTTACCATTGTCTGCTGGTCAGCAAAGGCTATCTATAATTCACCAAATCAAAAATTGCTTTTTCAAGGGGCACCATCTATCCTTAGTACCCTGATATTTTACATGAACACTGCTCATGTCACCCTCTTCATTTCTTTTCTTAAGGCTTCCGCCCATCCATGATGTCCTAGATGCTGCTGAAGCCGTTGCGTTGCTCAACTTTGCCCCCGCTCCCGTTCTGGCCACGACACCCGCTCTGCTCCATGTCAGGATTCCCGCACACTCTGCGCGTTTAAAACCTCCACAGAGGTCCAGCACGTCTGTGGTACAAAAACTCCCACAGTGTTTCTGAGCTCACAGTCCGGGGCAGCCTGGTCTACACTAATGAGCCAACATTACTTACAAGCAGCTACCGTTTCGCAGCATTCCATCAGGAAAACTCTTTGAACAACACAGATATAATGCTTGCAGTCAGCGAGAAACCTCCCAAAATAGACAGGATGTTGTGTTTTCAGAATCAACCCTGCTAGTATTTATTGTTTTGTTACAAAATGCATGACAAGTGGTTTTTTTCAGCACTGGACAGATGTTTGTTCTGTACACATATCCACAAAACTCAATTACATAGAAGATGGCATTACGACACTGAAAAATAAAAAGCCAAAATCAAGAAGAGTTTACTGACGCTTGACATGATGCAAATTAGAAAACGGTGGATAACTCAAACCTGGGCAAGCAAGTGGGGAAGTAGAAGGCTCTCCATCAGACGATAAGGCTCACCACCTTAGGCTATGTCCTAATGCCTGTGACCTTGCGACTGCTGTTGACAGGAACTTTCTGCCTTTCATGCGCACTGCTGGTGGTGTGCGTGCTGTATCAGGCACATGGCGTACTGGTCATAATGGTGCTCAGAGAGTTGGTCGAAAGGGTGTCCTCATGATCATGGCTATCATACTTAGATAGGAAAACTAGTTAAATGGATAGTTTGGGTTATTTGGACATCGGTTTTATGAGTTACAATAGAGGGGAAACAGAAACAGTTTTTATCCTTCTCTCTACAAGTCACAGGACTTCACTGCTACGTCCAAATTAAACATTGCTGAGCAGCAGTTCATGTTCTGTGAGGTAAAATTACATTTTGGTCAATTGAAGTGTGGCAGCTTTGATGAGTGCATGGATCAATATAAACCAGTTCCTCATTGGAAAAGGCTGTCCAACGCAAGGTAGGGTGATGAAAATTCTTTATTAAATATAGGCTTTTCTTTTTTTCTTTGTGGGCTACAAGTGGGGAAATACTTCCCTCCGTAGGGTGAGGCGCAATTCTTAGAGAGAGGCTGAGTGTTCGGAGGGAGCTTGCAGTCTCCTGCTTCTCCTTCGCATCGAAAAGGAGCCAGCAGCTAGGTTGTTCGGGCATCTGATACTTCCTTTTCGAGGTGTTCTGGGCACGTTTAAACTGGAGGAGACCCAGAACTCGCTGGGGGACTTATAGCCCATCTGGCATGGCAACCCCGCAGGACCCAGGAGGAGCTGGGAATGTGTTGCTCGGGAGAGGGCCTCTGGAACACCTTGCATACATGGCTGCCCACCCCCGACCTGGACCCTGATAAGCCGAAGGGAATGACTGATGAAGAATGCTTCACTGACAATGTTGTCCAATCCACAGCAGTAGGGATGTTTACCCTTCATGTATAAACTGTTCATATGCACATTTCTTAATGTGCTGCATTGTCTAGTGTGTTGTGTTTTGCTTACCTTTCCGTGTTCAAGCAGGGTAACAAACAACGATGCACTAGCATAAGCATCATATGTTCTTCCATTGTCATCATATTGTGTGTTGTATGTTCCATGTGTATCTGTGTGCCTATGTTTGTGATGTCTGTTACTGTTACTGTGTATGTTTGTGTGCCGGCAGGCAGAACTGTTTGTTGGTGCACAATTGAGAACCAACATGATGATTTTCAAAAAACCATTGAAATATTGGAATCATCAGACCGAAAGAACAACTTTCCATCACTCCATCTTCAGACGAACCGCGACCAGCTCACCCGGCCAGCGTTTCTGATTTTCTGATATGATCCTTAAATTTAAACTGAAGACGCAGCGATGAAACTGTGTTTAACTGATGTTTTCAGGTGTTCCAAAGGCCCCTCGTAGACGTGTATCCCCCCCTTTATTAATCATTCAGTTTTTAACCCCCGCACCACCCAGTGCTGCCGGAACGGTTCAAAGGTTCAAAGGGACTCTTACCGTGAAACTGTCTTTGCGTCCTCTTACTCTTTTTAATGATCATACGGATTGTGGATGGTGAAATTCTCTACATGCCTTTGCAATGTGATAGAGGACATGCTGTTGGTGATCAGTTTATCTATTTGCCCCACATGGTCTTTCATATCATACGGTGATATACGACATGTTCCTGATGAACACTGCAGTGCAATATTCTGCCAAATTTTGCATGAACTGCAGCACAATAACATCAGGCGTTGTGTTTAATTTTTATTTCGGTCCTTAATACCATTTTCAAATTTACCCAGTTAAGTAGAACCAAATGGAGGAATTAAAAACTGCAGTCTTTGCTCTTGATTCCTTGTTTTCTCTCCGAAACGGCATTACACCAAGCACACACCTCCCCCTTCTTCCTCCTCCTTCCTCCTTCCTCCTCTCTCACTGTGTGTCACCCTCCTCCTCTTCTACCCCCTCTGGCTGATTGCTGGGCATGTAACAATTTAAATTGTTTTGCCTTTTTGTCCACTCGCCAACCAATTGTATATATCGCTCTCGGAGAGGGCAGTAGTTAATGAGTTTCTAATTTGGGGTGCTCACGCCGAGACGACCAAGGACTAGATCTTCTCTCTCTCTCTCTTTTTTTTTTTTTCTCTTCTTCCATCTCATTTTTTCTTCTTGTTCTCCTTTCAATGGCTGTCTGACTACTGGCCTCTCGTTCTTTTATTAACAGAGAATATACCAAAATGACAAAAGATCCGAGGGAGTTAGTTATTGTCTGTGTTGTCTGGTTCCTTCGAGGTTTGTGCTCCACGCATCTGGCTGAATTCAGGTTATCAATATGTATGTGTGGTGATGTGTGTGTAATTTACCCAGATGCCTTATTGCAAGTGTAACAATGTGTTCTTAATGAGAAAGCAGTGATGTAGAAAAACTTTACATGCTTTACTAATTCCCCGTCCTCGCTCCCTCTTGTGTGTCTTATTCCTTTTCAAACGCTGCAGAGGCAGCAGGAAAAAATGAGTTCTGTGAAAACATCATTATTAAATAATTCTGCTTTTTGATGAGCTTGTCACCACATCAAGTTTTTTTTTACTTATTGTGGAATATTGAGCACATGTAGACCACCTGTAAGTAGCTTCCTCATTCCAGGCGGGTGGTAGACTGTGCATATAATCATGTATTATCTAGTAGTCTTGTCTTTGAACCTTTGCATGAAAGGCTATGGACACGGATGTCACGGCCGCCGAGCGTTAAATGTTATGTGATCGAATTGTTGCTATTAAATAGGCTATACGTCTTCGTTATCACTACTAAATGTGTCTGTTCAAAATGATGGACGATGAACGTCTTACTCAGCCTCAACGTGCGTTATATCATGATTGACGATGATTCACCTGGTTCACGCCTATAAACAAACATTCAAAATGTTCAGATTAAAATCTTAAGCACGCCTGATGTCCGTATTGAGTCATATGTTACCTCTTTTTTTTGA
The DNA here is from genome assembly GCF_000972845.2 of Larimichthys crocea. Taxonomy (NCBI): domain Eukaryota; kingdom Metazoa; phylum Chordata; class Actinopteri; family Sciaenidae; genus Larimichthys; species Larimichthys crocea. The sequence goes on along the minus strand of NC_040016.1, from coordinate 21,065,854 downwards.
TTTCTATGTTTATTGCACACCAGAACCTTCTGTTTAATTTTTGATGGCCTGACACGTTTTACTGTACTCTCGGGTCACTCAGCTACTTACTTCAACATTAAAATATATAATACAGTGGTCCCTCGTTTATCGCGGAGGATACGTTTAAAATAAACCCGCAATAAACGAAATCCGCAAAGTAATCAGCTTTATTTTTTTACAACTATTATTATACATTTGTTTTAAAGCCTGGTAAAACCCCTAACCACACACTTTTATACACTTTCTCAGACAGGCATACAATTTCTCACATTTCTCTCTTATTTAAACTCCAAAGTTCAAAACTTTCGCAGATTAACAAAAATAAGTTAACAGACTGTATAGTAAATGAAACCAAAGATCAAAACCTTGTTTTCAAGCCCAAACATTTTTAACAAATTAAATTTAATCGATCAGTCTACGAGGTTTTGACACATAGAAATTGTTACCCGTAACTCACGCGTATTTACAATTCCTGACGGTGCAAAACAATTGCAAAAACATACAGCACTTCAGAGTTTCACTGCTAGAGATTGAACATTTATGTAATATGACTCGCCAACGAATTTGGATAAGTACTCCTTAGCCAATCAGGCGCGAACACAGCACA
>NC_040016.1:21008632-21065216 GCF_000972845.2 Larimichthys crocea | reverse complement strand
TGCGGAGCGATGAGTAATTCAAGACCACAACAGCAGTACCATGCTGGGATAAAAATACAATCTCGATCATCTCATGGCGATCGGCATTTCTGTGCGATATCTGCTGCTGAGTGAACTGTAGAACTCGAAATCTTGACCTGGATTTTCATTATCTATTATCCAGACTGGCAACACCAGAATCCACGAAAACACATTGACCGTTACCCCCAGAAGGTCAACTGACTTCGGTATTGACCGTCCTGTCGCAGAAAAAACCACAGGCGTGATCACATGAACCCCGACGTCCTTCGTCGTCCCTCAGCAGCTTCCCCTGAGCAACACGTGAACTGCTTCATGGGATCTCTGAGGGATTCACAGCGCTCCATTGATAAATAAATATAATTCCACAGCGTTGCTGTGTATTGGTCTTTTCACTTCGGTCTTCCCCGAGCTCTTTGCAGCAAAATCTTTTGTAGTGTAGACGAGGCCTTCTTCGTTACCCGCGGAGAAGAAACAGGTGAGAGTCTCTGAGGATTTAAATAAAGAGGAGATGGACTGAATCAAAATCAGCTGCAGCCTCTGGGTTGTATAGCCGCGGGCTCAGTCCTGCAGGGATTCGGGAGTGTTGTGTTTCCTTGTGGATGCCCGTCTGTTGAATGATTGAGTGGTTGAGTTTGTTCCCACGAGACTCACAAGTGTGGTGTGTGTGTGTGTGTGTGTTAGGTTACAGTTGTGTCATGGTGAATGAGGCCGAGGAAATTACATCTCCCCAAAAGAAATGCTGATGTTGATTTAACAGGATTATTGTTTTTCCACTGCACACAGTAAATGATAAACATCCAAGGCCGTATTCAAATGGTGATTTTCTTTAGCTCTATAATATTTAATAAACGAACCAACCCTTTGGGACCCGCAGAGGGAAACAATAGGTTGAGCATATTTCGGGAGTTTACATATATAAATAAACACAAAACTGTGACTTTCTGCATTTCATGTTGAAAATGTGCAGAACTGGCATCCTGAAAAGTGAATCATTTGTCTGGAGTGAGCAACATTAATTACGCTCATAGATGCATCTTGACTTTATTAGCTTGCTGATTTAATGCTTTGCCTTATTAAAGATGCGTTTGTGTTTTCTTATCATATGGTAGCTCATGCTGTGAAGCCATAAAGAAGATGAACAAAAGCAATGCGATATAGAAATCACTGGTAATCGTTAAAAATAGTAATGTTAGGTCGATTTTTCTGTTTTTTTTTCTTTGCAGTTAAATGTTTGTGGCTATGAGAAGCTCCTCGTTTCCTTTGTGCATCGCATAGTGGAAAAATATGGACTATGCTAAAACACTACACGGCGCAGAAGAGAAGCGATTTGCCCATCAGACTTGATCATTAAACATCTGTGTATGCACTTCTACTTCTAAGTTATTGGAATACATATTTAAATAGTTTGTTTTGTCTGTTTTTACGATCAAGTAACAAGTCTGCACGGGTGGGTGTTTTATTTTTGAAAATCATGTGTAATGAATCTTCTACTTTTACTAGATTAGCAGAAACTGGAGTACTGGGTGAGTTCTTGCAAAAATAAAACTCATCTCGCATTAAAGAACTTCCTCTGCAAAGTTTTTTCAGTTCAGGGCAAAACTTTGCACCTTCAGCGTTGACTATGAAAGTTTAAAAGGAGTGTGCGTAGATGTGCGTGTTTGTCTGTGTGTGTGTTGTGTGTGTGTTGTGGTGTGTTTGTAGAGATCAAGGAGGATTTAATGATAGATACTGAAGTTTGATTGTCCCCTGCAGTGCAAATCCTACACCACACACACACACACACACGTTAGTAGCCATCCCTGCAGAGCCATATCTTCTATATCTGACATTCAACGGCTGGATGGGCAGGGAGCATCAACACACACACACACACACACACACACACACACACACACACACACACACACACACACACAGTTGACTTGGTCTTTCGCAGTGTCATCATCTTCACTCTAAAAACCTGCAATTCTCCCGCTCTCTCTCTCTTTCTCTGTATCTCACTTCTTTCCCCCCAAGATCCATTTCTGGAAATAAATGGTAAAGCTAATGGAAAGGATGGCAATCTGAAGAGAATCTGACCAGATGCTGTAGTCACAGAAAAGGTTCCCTGAAACTTTTGAGAACAGTACTTTCTCCCCCGTCCCCTTGTGAGGGAAATAGGTTGACTGCCACCATAGGGGCAATCTAATCCTAAGTGCTCTCTAAAATAGCTTTCTACAGGACCTGCTGCCTTGAATTTCCAAGTGAATGGGAACAAAACCTCCGTTTCCCCCTGCGGCCAGTCGAGGCTTTTCACTGGAGGATAAGTTGATACTCACTTCATTGAGTTTCACCTCGACAACTCGTACAAAATGTGCTGGCATCTGTCAGTCGGCGTTTCGTACAGTTTGCAATAACTGCGCAAGTTAACTGATTGATGTGTTTTATTATTTTGGGCAATGGTTTCATTTGGAATGTGTTTCCACTTTTGTAAAGTTCACTAACAACAATTTTTTATTAAAGCTTGGTAAACTCTTATTACAAACCCTTTACAGTGCACCGTGCACACAGTTTTCTTTTTATGTGACCAGTTTTTTTTGATAGTTTTGGATTAAACCAAACTTCGTTTTTTTGTGCTCAATACAAAGAAAAGTCCTGTTGGAAAAACTCAGCAGCACACGTCTCCCCGAATAATTTTTCTGAATATTTCCAACCTCACTTGGAACCTGGGAAGAGTCTTCATACTTTCTTCTGGTGAAACGGTTCTGAAAACTGCTGACATTTAGGTTTTAAGACTAGCTTCAGTAACTGGGATTAGCTAAGAATTCCTCTACTCAGCACTTTTGTTACCTAAAACTATAGATAGATAGATAGATAGATAGATAGATAGATAGATAGATAGATAGATAGATAGATAGATAGATAGATAGATAGATAGATAGTATAAACTCTTAACGAACACCAATCCATTGGTCCACAGATCTCGTCCTGCTAGTTTGGTCAACAGTCAAGGGAGCATCGAAGGGTAATGTCTGTACCCACCAACATTGTCAATATTCATTAAAATAAACATTAACTATGACAATGACATATGATAATACAAATAAGATTGTGCAAAGACATTAATTAATTGGATCATTATCAGTATTTTAGGCCCTTTATAGTATACAGCAGAACTATTGATGGAAGAATGAGGTAAATCTACAGTAAAGATATTTCATTTTACAATGCATCTGAGATCCAACCCAACCTCTGATTGGTTGACAGACTCAACCCAAAGCATCGTGGGATTGCCGGCGGACGGTTAACAACCATGCTACTTTTCAACACAGAAAAAATGAATACATAAGCACCAAAGACATTCAGTGATGGATTTATTTTAGAAATAAAATAATAATAAAACAAAAAAAGACACTGCAAGGGTACGACACATTAAAACGGCTAACCATTTGAACCTAATGTACCAGATCATGAACAAAAAGCAGCTCATGAAGTAAAAGAATGTGGCTGGTAACACCGTCTGCAAAAAAAACAACAAAACAAAACAAGAGATCTGACGATATATAACCATGTACAAGGGAGCGCCCACTCAGGAAAACCCTGTGGCCCCTTGCTGATAATTGTCAGGAGCCGGTGCTAGTGGGGAGCAGTGATGCTACATGTAGTGACAACATAACTAGTTTGACTTCAGTGCATTGTCTTTGAGCTGTAAAACCTCTGAGTCAGATTTATTCCTAGATTTCTATCCGCTCCAGTTTGACAGTACTTGTCCATTAGTTATGACTGATGTCTTGCAGGCCTAGTTAGGGCAGAGAAACACAAGAAACGAGACCATTCACCTCCAATTACTGTCATCCGGATAAAGTGCTCACGGCACACTAACGAAGCTGGCGCCGTGCCCTTTTAACAAGCTTAAATCAATTAAGACAAAATGATCAATTTACTTCAGTAATTAGCCCGTGCATTAGCGGTTATTACCACGAAACACATTTATTCGTCAGTTCTCTTGCTCGCTTTCCTCACCTCCACCCCCACCCCCCCTCAAGACCATAGACTTGATTCTAAATGGGAAGTGTGCAATCAGCTAAATTGAATTTAATTGATTAAATAATTAGACGGATTTAAATGAGTCAATTAATGAGTCAATTATATGAGAACGGGAGGAGGGTGGGGTGGTGGTGGTGGGAGGTGTCCCGTGGGTTTCAGGGGTTTTATTAATAACAACAGGGATTTTAACGTCCTGGCACCAGGGAAACGTAATCCCTCACTGTCTCTGTAACCCAGAAAAGCTTCACTCCAAGGAGACCCAGTCAGTCAGTCAGAAAACCCAACGTGGTGCATCTGTCTGAGGACAAAGAAGTTTAGTCTGTGCAACAAATTAGAACATCATGGTCACGTTATACTTTTCTAACGCAGCATCAAAACTGTTTTATTTATGACTTCATAGTCATGCACAGCTTCAGAAACGTGATGCCCCACAATGAATTTCTCATGCTACCACAAATCACGTCACAACCACTTGACCTCCTCCGATTTTAGTCCTTGGTTTTAAATGCATTTCAAACCGACCTCATATAAACTGTTCTTCAGCTCTAATGATAAAGCTGCAGGACGGCATTGCACTGACAACTGAGGTAATGTTTTCTAACTGTTTCGAGTACTTAACTCTACAATTTGTTTTCATGTGAAACAAGTTCCTCATCAACCAGAACCACGATGTGTATCAAGGTTGTCAGATTCATTTTAGTTGAACAGCCACATCCAGCTCAATCTGATCTCAAGTGAGCTGGACCCAAACCGCTTTCCCACATTCAATCAGTTTACTTGTTCACAAGAACATTCAGAAAGTGTTCACAATTCATGAATCACCCACGCACAATGAGTTATGAGTAAACAATGAGTATCCGTCATTGTTTCAGAGAGCTGTATTCTGGTCAGGGTGGCAGCACTTTACAGGTTTCTCGCTGTTGAAACTTGGCATCACTCCGAGAGAGAGAGAGTTAAAAATGTCATCCGCTGTTGTGGAAGCCACCGACGCGTCATCAACACAGCAGATTCAAATGGCCAATCATCAACTGCAACCAAAAACGCAACAACTCCGTCAACTTCTGATCCACAATCTTATCTTCCACAGAGTTTCTTTCTTGCTGGTTGACTTGTGGCACTGACTTGTTGCATTCTCACCTCGGTGAGTCTGATAGTGTTCTTGGATGTTATATTCCTTGAGCACCGAAAAGGCACGATGGGTGAATAAATAAGAGCTGGTCAAATTTTAATAAAAGTGAATAGACAGAAGGAAAGCTGGTGGATAAGTCAACCCACCTTCTGTTTCTAGGCAACTGTGCACATTTGTTTTCATGTGATTATGAATTCAAAGAGGAGCATACATCGTTTCTATCTGGCTGTCATGCAAAAAAAGAACATGCGTGCATTTCTTATGATCAGAAAATTAGTGAGGTGACAACTTTGCTAAAAACATCATTTAAATCCACAACACATTCACAGCCAGTTCATATTTCATACTACTCTGTCTTTCAGGCTTTGTTTAAAGAACTTGAACCCCGTCTGAGGTTTATTGTTATCTGGAATATCTGGCCTCCATGTCTTCCATGTTTCTGGTGCCCACTCTCCATCTGCAACCCCTATGCCCCTAAACTCAACCAAGGTCTGAAAACCTTCCCTCTCAGCTGCCCGAAGATTATTCTTAGGCACTATTCACATTATTACAAGTCAGTGTAGCATATAAAAATGATACTGAAGCTTATTTTAAGGTAGAAAAGTTACATAATGTTGGTTCAACTTTCCCTAGATGAAAAACTACTTTAAAAATAAAATGGAAAAAAAATGTTTGAAAACTTGTTTCCATCCCATTGATTCTTTGATTTTTTTTGTTGTTGTTGTTGTTTGTTTTTTTTCCCTCTCCTCTCATTCCTCTTATACTGTTTTCTCCTCTCTCAGATTGATTACAGTCTCCGGTAATGAGACAGCAGGGTTTTAGAGTTTTTCTCATCACAGAGAGACAAGGTGAAAAATATGAAGGACACCCTCAATCAGTCACTCATATGGACTGTGTCAGTTTGAATAACTGCAGTGCGATCCGGTAAATATGGGAGGCTGGCTGCTGTAATGGTAACTGATTGATATTTGAAGTGGCTGTAAACAGCCCCGCTGCCATGCAAACAGATGTGCATGGCTTCAGTCAAGTGAACTTAAAAAAAAAACTGCCGTCAGCAAACTCTTTACACACCGGGTTTTATCAGCTCGAGTTACTAATTAGATTTGAAATGTGAAGCGCATCCCATCCCGAACTGAGACATCACAAATTAGTTCAAATTTCTCCATCAATGAATTGCAGGTGACGTGGAGACTGTGACGGATAATTATCGCGGTACGTGATGGTTTAAATTTCATGATTTGGTTATCAAACACGAGCTTGGAAGGTGCTTCTGAAAAGTTTGTAAAGTTCTACTTTCCAAAAGCAGTCGGTAACCAAAATGTCCAGACGGACTCAAACCACACTTTTGTTTTTTGTTTTTTGTGCCTGCCCTTGAACTTTAGTACAGAGTAAAATATAATATTACATTCATAGCTGGTACACAGGCAGGAGTGGACTGAGATCTTAATTCAGGCTGGGAATCGAGTTTGAGCCCAGGCCAATCTTCACACATTCACAACAGGCAGTATACCTGCAATCTCAGAACCCATTGGCATATCAACAGTTTGGCCCATGAGGGCAATGGCAATGCTTCCAGGTGTAGCTAGAAGAAAATGGATGACCAAGACTCCCTCTGCAGTTTGATTTGTAGTTTAATTTACAAGAAAGACACAATCTCTATACAGTGGTCCCTCGTTTATCGCGGTGGATACGTTCTAAAAATAACCTGCAATAAACGAAATCCGCAAAGTAATCAGCTTTATTTTTTACAATTATTCTACATGTTGTAAGTCCGTAAAACCCCTAACCACACACTTTTATACACTTTTCTCAGACAGGCATTAACATTTTCTCACATTTCTCTCTTATTTAAACTCTCAAAGTTCAAACTTTCGCAGATTTGACAAAAATAAGTACAATACTGTATTAGTAAATGAAACCGTATTTCACAGTTCCTCTGACGGTGCCTCTTTGTCCTGGCGCCACATTTTGTACAGTACTCCCTTAGCCAATCAGGAGGCCGTATACAATGCGCGTTCATACTGTACAGCACGCTGTAAAAAAAGGATGCAAAATTACACAAAAAAAATCTGCGAAAGGTGAACCGCGTTATAGTGAGGGACAACTGTAAACATATCGTCACATGAATGCAGACGTCCTCGGACGATAGCCAATAGTTTCTGAGATCGCATTTCAGCCAAGCGTTTGGCCTTTTTTGCTCCTCACAGACTTTTTATCTTTATGCAACCAAATCCCACTCGAGCGTTTTTGACTGATACCACGCAGATGACCAACAACAATCTCAGAACCCATTGGCATATCAACAGTTTGGCCTATGGGGGCAATGGCAATGCTTCCAGGTGTAGCTAGAAGAAAATGGATGACAATGGATGCAGTTTGATTTGTAGCTTAATTCACAAGAAAGACACAATCTCTATACAGTGGTCCCTCGTTTATCGCGGGGGATACGTTCTAAAAACAACCCGCAATAAACAAAATCCACAAAGTAATCAGCTTTATTTTTTTACAATTATTCTACATGTTTTAAGGCCGTAAAACCCCTAACCACACACTTTTATACACTTTTCTCAGACAGGCATTAACATTTTCTCACATTTGTCTCTTATTTAAACTCTCAAAGTTCAAACTTTCGCAGATTTAACAAAAATAAGTACAATATTGTATTAGTAAATGAAACCAATGATCAAAACCTGTTTTCAAGCCGAAACATTTTCAACAAATTTAATTTTAATGATCAGTCTACGAGGTTTGACGCAAAAGAAATTATTACCAGTAACTCACGCGTATTTCACAGTTCCTCTGACGGTGCCGAACACAATGCGCGTTCATACTGTACAGTACGCTAAAAAAATGACACTAAAAAAATCTGCGAAACAGCAAGGCCGCGAAAGGTGAACCGCGTTGTAGTGAGGGATGACTGTAAACATATCGTCACATGAATGCAGACGTCCTCGGACGATAGCCAATAGTTTCTGAGATTGCATTTCAGCCAAGCACACAGACTTGTTATCTTCATGCAACCAAATCCCACTCGAGCGTTTTTGACCGATACCACACAGATGACCAACAACAGAAACTTTAACACTTTCAGTGTCTAAATCTTGGTCGCTTGCCCGCAGAGTCTGAATTCATATGCAGATGCCACATAATTATACTTTTTATTCATGCTGTAACATCTCTCAGTTGTATTACTACAAACAAAAACTGCATACTTTACATACTTTGCAAACGTATAATTGTTTTACATCGGAGTGTTTTTTGGCACCTTTCCTCTGACTGGACTTTAACATGTTGATTAACCTGAAACTTAAGGCACACCTGAAGGCTGTACCCAAAAAAAAAGAGGATACAAGTCAAGTTCAAAATGATTTCCGTGCATCTTTACATGTTGGTGCCATTTATTAGTGTCATGTTGGTGCCATTTATTAGTGTTTTAAAACATAGATTCAATTCAGGAACAGTATTTGACATCTGCTGAGGGCATGTTTTTTTTGGCACCATCGTCGCTCATGAGCATAATTGTATTTGGCCTGACACTCAGCTGGCATGCCACCAGTGATTCTCCTGGTGTTCACAATGGCCAGTCCTGGCCTGCACACAGGTAGCTCTCAGGGCTGTAGTGCTTGAATCTGGTCTCAAAGTCTTCGTGGGTGTATTGAGTCAGACATGTCCCCACCGGTTTCATTGTGATTTTTGTGCCTTTTTCTTTTTCCTCGTAGCAGACCGGAGAGCCCGCTCTGCCGTCAGTCCCCCACAGAGTTGCAACAATTCTTCACAATCCTTCACTGTCAGTTACAAGTGCTACTCACGCATATTTTCCACATTGTGTTTTTGCCGTGTAACATCCAAGCATCCTCATTTTAGATGTGTATTCTGATGCACAAATGTGTAGAGTGATAGTAGATTCTTGTTGTTGTTGTTGTTGTTGTTCACAATTTCAGAAAATTTCAGCAACATTTTGGTAAATTTCGAGGAAAAACGAGTTTGCTCGGCACATTAAACATTTGATTAGGTGTACAACACTTCTAGTTGTTAACACGCCAAACATTTCTAAATCTAACTGAACACTCTCACGAGTGCCGAGTCGACGAGCAAAGTGTCACATCCATCCATGGAAACAGGAGATTTTTGTTCAAGAGTGAACACGGACTCGGACACAAATGGCAGGAATTATTGTCCCCAAGAGACTTTGATTTGTCGTGACCCGGCGTGCTTTCTGTACAACGATCTAGATGTGTGTGTAACCCTCTGTGCTCTGTGTACAGTGATCTCTCTGTATGTGTGTAACCCTCTCTGCTTTGTGTTCAGTGATCTATAAGTTGCTGTCTAAATTAGTGAGAGCTCAGCAGGGAGGCTGCAGCACAGATCCTTTGATCCTTTCAAAGTAAGACAGAGAAAGGTTCGGAGTCAAAGTTATTAAGGAACACAGTATTTCTCTTTTTTTCTCTGAGAGTTTTCATGCACAAACACACATGCACACATGACTGTACTTGTGTTTCCAACCTCTGGTGTACGTCATGCGTCTTTATCTCCGGGCATGCAACCATGAGTGCACGCAAAACACACACATTCTGTGGCTGTCGAGGCCTTTAGACGCACACAAACACACTCAGGCACAGAGAAAAACACAATCTTCTGTTCTGCCGTCCTGGGGTTATGTCAGTCTTTGATGCGTGAGGAGGGAGTTATTACAGCTGGGAGTGTCAGAATCGTGCACGTAATGCCTGGATCGAGTACATGTGTGTGTGTGTGTGTGTGTGTGTGTGTGTGCACAGTCTCTCTTCACCCTTTGTAAATTGCGTGAAATACAGTGTAAACACTCTATCTTGCCGTGTGTGTGAGTATATACTCTGTGTACTTTTTATGAAGCCACAAAACAAGCCAGCAAAATTTTGTTTTTTTTACAAATCTATAAACCCCACCGACAGAGAATAACAGAAGATGGAGGAGGATGATATTAACTGTGTGATGGAGAAAGATTGAACCAGTAACTGTAGGATCCAAAGACAAACACAAACAACCACATCAGTGCGTATTTTTGTGGAAACTTTCCATTCATACAGCACATGCATTTCCTCTGTGCATCATATGGACCACAAGCAACAGGAGTAACACCGTCATTGTGACGTCAGCATTTTCCTGTTTTTTTTATCCAGGCCAGCAGCCTAATAAATGAGTCAAATGAGTCTGAATGAAAGGGGAAAACGACATTTTCAGCACCTGTAATCACATTTCATCCCTTTTTATTCTTCTGTGGCTCAAAGCACGTTTGAACGTTTTTAAACATTTACCTCATCCGTCTCAAAGCGATTAAAAAAATGTCACCAGAACACGATGATAGTCAGTCAATCGTCATCAGCTGAAACAGTCATTGATGAGCTCGTGTCATTTGCATAATGTATTTTAAATGAAATCAAAAAAGCTTCTGGATCAGCAGTCAGACATTCAACTTAAAGGGGAATAAATGATCTTTTTAATTTTTCATGTCATGTCATGGTTCTTTTTTCTTTAATGGAAAAGTTGCTGGGGAAAGAAGTTAACTGAGACTTTTTAAAAACCTTTTTTTGTGTCATTAAGAGCAAAAACATTGGGTTGAAATAAATGCATCGAATGAAACATTTCTTTGTTCTGTTAATCGAACACCTTGAGTAGAATTCAGAATATGAAGACAGATTCATACAGGCTGTTAGGCTGCAGAGACAGGCGCTCTCTCTCTCTCTCTGTCTCTGTCTCTCTGCCTGTCTTTTGAATTTTCTCAGAAGGTCATAGAGATACATGCAGAAATATAAAAGACGATGCATTCAAACATTTTTGGCCTTGGAGTGATAAATATGTTTATATTAAACGAAATCCAGGAGCAATGTCTTCTTTCGTAAGCAACAAGTGTCTGCAGTCATACAACAAGTTCATGAGAGAAGAGATGTTTACGTAACAATAAATTCAATAGAATTATAAACTGCAGGACTCAGACATTAACATCTCTCAACAGTCCTCCTCCTCTTCCTCCACAGATACCCTCTCATTGTTTTTCTCTGTCCCTCATCTCTCCTCAAATTTAATCTGTTTTTTATTTTTTATTTTATTTGGGCAATAATCCAGAGAGTCCTGCACGCCCCGCTTCAGACTATGTGTGCACATGTTAATTCTCATAACCTTGAACCCACCTGTTGTCACAAGCAACTCTGGGGAAGTCAAATTCTCGACCTACTGCGCTACTATGCAAATCCATTGCATATGACTGGGCCTGGATATATGAGAGGAGAAGAGGAAGAAGTGATATAGAAGGAGGGTAAGAAAAATTAGAATGTGCCAAGTATATGAGAGAAGGGAATATGACAAGGAGAGCGGAGGAAAGACGGGGAGAAGAAAGGTGAAAGAGAGGAAACACATGATGCAAAGTAGTTGGAGAAGAGAGATGAGGAAAGAGAGACAGCAGAGCCTAAATTAGAGGAAGGAAGAAATGAAAGGGAGAATAAAAAATGAAGAAGCTTCCAACATTTGCAAGTAACGTCTGTGAAAACATCGCACACATCATTAAATTGAGATTAGTAATCACCTTTTGTTGCCTGACAGAAAGCAGACATACTTTTAGTTCACAAACTGAAATTAATGAACAGCAGATGGTATGGTAATTAAACGTGCTCCTGACACACTGATAAAAACATTGAGCTTGATCTACTTAAAAAAGGTAAGGCAACTCTTTGCATAGATAAAACAAAGCTAGTCTTTGTGTAGGCTACTTCATTTCTTGTGTAAAGAAAAGAGTTTTGCAAGTGAAGTCAATATTAATTTATCAAGTAAGTCAACTTAATAGTTTTGCAAATGAGTGAACTTAATTTTATAAGTAAAGTCTATTTAATTAAGTTAAACTGACTTTACTTGCAAAGTTAAGTAGACTTTACTGACTAAATTAAATACACTACTTGCAAAGTTAAGTAGACTTTACTGACTAAATTAAATACACTTTACTTGCAAAACTAATTTCTTGAGACCTATTGTTGGAGAAATCATGTTTCGCTCATACAATAAAGCAATGCAGCTTTATATAAAAAGAATCATATATTTATATATGTATTTTATTTATATATATTTGGTTCTATTAGCTACATAATTCTATAAATGGTTAGAATATAACATTATAATGGTTATAAAGCAATTGTAGTCCAATAGATTCCAATCTTAATCTTCTTCATCTAAATTCCATAAAGTAATAAATTCAATTGTTAGCAGCAGTTATCAGCAAACCCCATATTCTTGTACATAGAGTACAAGTAGTCTCTAGATATCTGCAATTTTAATAATTAGACATTAAAATATTACGACGACCACAATGGAAATAAGTTCTTGATTGTACTTTGTGTCCTTCATGTGTAAGGCATTTTGATACAATGAATCAAATCAAATCCCATTCATTTCTACAGAGGCAGAATATTGAAATTCTACTAAACAATATTGTCAAATTATCATCAGCAAACAGAATCCGGGTTATATTTTCTTTACCTGGTAGTCCTTGATTAACTCTCCAGTGTTTTCACCAAGGTAGAGAGAGAGGCCTCTGATCACAACTTCTGGACTCAATGTTGCTGTCGTACAAAAATATGAAATGAGATTACTCATAGAAATATGAGATTAATATAAACTAGAACATTTTTGTTTGGGGATAAGGGGAAAAAATGGAAGGGGTGATAGAGAAGATGCCATGCAGAAGAAGTGATGATTACCAGTTTGGTGTCGGACAGAGGACAGGAAATGAAAGAATGGAAGTAGAGCAAAGGATTGAATAGAGGTTACTTGGACCTTGTAAACCACGACGGTTTCCTGCTCATCCATCTCTCTTTTCTGTACCATCTCTTCTTTCTCCATCAGTATTCATGTTTCCCCTTTTTCTCCCTTTGTGACTCCTTTTCATGTTTGTCTCGTCTCGCTTTCAGCATCTCTCCATCTCTTTCTATCTCTCTTTTTGATGAAGGCAAAGCCTCAATATTACAGACTGTCACTGGAGACCTGAAGTGGGCAGACTGACAGGATTACACAGACACACACTCATTTACCACATACAGAGAAAGTGACAACAAGTATAGAAAGACAAATGAAGGTGACGGTAAGAGTTGGGGAATAAAGTGACGGACAGAAACAGAAGATGGAGAAATAGTTGAGAGACACAAAAATAGATGGAGAAAAGGCGAGAGTGAGTCAGCGCAACCACATCTAAGTAGCCAGTATCTCCGGTACAAACACCCGATCTTCATTCGGCTTTCGACAGAACTCATTGGATCTTCGACCAATTTTTGGAAACCATTACACTTGTATCCTTAAATATTTTCACTTGAAATGTTCCAGCAACAGATTTATTTAAAAAAAAAGTGATATCCACTGACTGAAAGAAACATCAATACAACCAAGGGATACTCCTGAAGATACTGATATCTTTTCCGATTAATGAAACACGAGTATGAAATACTCACCGCCTGCAGCCGTGAAAGATGACTCTGAAAGTTTGACCACTTTGGATTCACAGCAGTTTCGATGGACACGAAGAGTCCAGGCAAAATGTGTCCCCATTGATCCGTATGTCACAAATACTCTTAGAGTAGCAAGGTGGTAAATGTTTGGAACATACTGAGCACACAGTATGAACAGAAATGGTTTATGCAAGACGAGTGCGTGAAGCCTTGCTGTATGTGTACACAGACAATGAATTTGTTCCTCAGTTCGAGGAATAGTGAAGGTACAAACGGACAAAACAAGGACAAAAAAGGTGAACAAAGACAAGTAAACACAAAACTATAACAAAGACATGGGTTCAGAGGCGTAACTATAAATCTAACCCCATGTTCGCTGAATTCTTCAAGTAGACACGATAGAAAACATTGTATTGTAAAGAAATACATACAGTCAATGAGTCAAGGGAGTAGTATGCTGTAAGAGTACATTGTCGGATGCTCACAGAAACCTTACACCCCAATTACATTCATATTTCATGAATCCATACCTCTTGAATGATGAATACATTTAATGCCATGGCTCAGGATCAAGGCTGCGAGTAGTGTGCTGTTCATGTAGTGCTTTCTTATCCATAGACTTTCATGCTAGAGAAATGCTTCTACTTACATTTTTCATATGTGGCCCTAAAGTTGTTTTCATGACGCTCATTTTTTAACCTCATGTCAAGTTACAAAACCTGTTATTTTGTAATAAAGTAATCATTATTTAACGATAAACGTCACCATCACGACATCGTAATCAGAAATGATTGCTAATAACTACAATATGGCCTCAGACAAAGTCTACAGCAAGCAAAACACTTTTCATACTCCGTTCCAAGCTCAGCCTCTTTATTAAAATTCAATTTTTTTCTTTCTTTCTTTCTTTCTGTTCATCCCTTCATCCATTTTTCATCCCCTACTTTAGCCCGATGCCAAGGCTCTCAGGTTAGATTTGTGATTGGTCCCATCAGCGTTGCGTTCCACCAGTCGGTCTCTCAACGTTGTTGTGACTGTTATTACTTACCCACAAGGCATCACTCCCACCACGGGGCAAGAGCAATTTAGCACCTTTTTAATGCAAAGTGTTTACCAATGTGTGGGAATGAGCCTGGGTCGATAGCACATCCCCGTGTCTCTTAACGTCTTTTAACACCAGATGTGCTACGCTGCTCTCGAGCCTGTAATTGTTTCTCTTGGTTTCGTGGAAAATCAATCCAACAATGATTGGATCCCACACACCTCCCTCCCCTCCCCACCCATTATCTCTCTTAAAGGTCCCATCGTGCTCTGGGTGATATATATACATATCTTTATGTCGAATGTCAAGTCGTTTTTCGTGCATTTATTCTGCTTTTAGTGGTTCCTTTTTTATCTGTCTACTGATTAACCTATTGATAGATGTGTGATCTTTAGATTAGGTGCAAAAACACTGTTTGGCATTCTGAACTAAACACAACCTCATGTTTTTACTCTGTAATTTCGTCATGAAATATTTCAGAAGCGTTTTGCATCTGACTAAATGTTAAAAAGGACTTGAACTCTTATATTTATATTTAGAAGACATCTAAGCTTTTTAAAGGTTCAAATGGTAATTTACAGCATAACCTTTTGTCGATGTGACTTCACAGCATTTTCAGTCACATATTTAAGGCCACGCCACTAATTTTACACTTCAGTGAAAACAGTTGTCAGGTCAGCTTGAGTTTAGAGATTCCAATTTATACCAGAGACCCTGCATTGCAAACTGGGGACATCACATTTGTAAGACATGTACGTATATCAGCCAGAGAACGTCTGAAGAAAAGATGCAATTGAGTTGCATTATGGGAAATGTAGGATCCATTGTTTTTGAGGCACAATTCATACTAGATCCTAATACTAGATCTTTTGCAATTAGCATGTCTTTATTACAATGAGCAAAGTCTTATTTTGTAGGGACTCTTATTTTGAAAATAGCCCCTCCCCCCTCTCCTCCTTCAGGCAGGCTTGAGGTTGCCAAGCAACCAGGACCAATTGCCGGCCCTAATCAGCAGAGCAGTTACTGCACCTGTTAGAATGTCAGTTGGAAATGCTGACAGAGAGAGAGAGAAAATGCTGAGACCACCCCTCGAACAGGAAGGATTTCTGGCCAAACCGTATTTCCAATCATTGAACCGAAATCACTGGGAGCATCCTGAGCCCTTCCTGAACGTCTACATAGTTATTTTGTGTTGATTAAGTGAAGAAATGTGACCTTTAGAGCGATTCAAAGAAGCGTTACTTCTGCTTTCCTCCAGAAATTTTCCCATTTTTTTAATATGGCAGTCTATGGGGCTGTGGATGGGTGTTGGTAGCGCATCTTTGTGTGAGTCACTCTTTGTGTGTTGACTCGTGGGCACTCGTCACTAATAATTTGTTGCAGCAATAGCAAACGCACACATCAGGATCAGCGTAAAAGGTTTTTGGATGACAATTTTGGGGAAATTCTGATCATGAAAAAATTGACACTTGCTCAAGCTCCATGAGTGTACGAGTGACAAGGTGAGTTGGTCAGCTTAACACCAGTGAATTACAGACTAGAGAATATGTCAATATTTCCAGTCAGTATGAGTGAGACATCGTCAAACCAAAAAAATGTCTCATTGACCAGATTTCTATGAAATGTAGGACCTCTTGTGCAATGGTCAGGGCGGATCTAATGAGTAGACATGGCATGAAATGTTCTGAGAACACCCACGCTCAAACTGATATTTGCCTGTTTATTTCTTTTGTGGAGCGCTTTGAATTATCTTCCCTGTTAAAAGGTTTTATACAAAGAAGCACTTACTTGCCTCGATATCATAACAGCTGCCCCCGTCATCACCTACAGATTCATCAGATTTCCCCTTTGTATTCCCGCCTTTGAATCACTGGGATCATAGCCTTCTTTTATATCGGTGCTTGTTGTCCTCGACCTCTTCCTTCAAAATTTTCCATCTCATCTTCAGTTGCATCCAGCCGAGCACACAAGCACCCCCCTCTCTGTTTGTTTCTGATAGTCAATCTCATGCCAAAGCACTCACACACACACAGTCACACTGACTCACCATTTGCAGCTCCTCATGTTGCCTTTTCTGCGCTCTCACTTCACACTTCTCAGCACTGTGCTCCAAGACTTCCCTTTGAATGTTTTTTAGATCAAATAGAGTCTTAGTAACATCTGTCCATCTGTCCATCTGTTCATCTATCTGTTTTTTGGCTGCCTTCATACCAGGGGCTAAGTCAGGGCCTTGGGGTGTGTAATAGAGATTTTCGAGGAGCGATGAAAGAGTCTGGCAGAAATCTAATGATTACAGAAACTCTGAGTCTTTGCTCTTGTGACTGTTCTGGTGAGGGAAGAGAGGCATGTATGAAAACAGCAAACAATATCGACCTCAACTGTCATGTTAAAATGGAAGGAATTGGTTCAGAACCAAAAATATCTATAACACAGAAGTGGCATATATCATAGGCCCTAAAGATGCAAAGCCGAACAGGTGCAAATATTACCTAACGGGCATATTACCAGATCCATTTAAGTCAAAGGACTCTTCCTCATGTTCTCTTAAGGCATCACCTCCCAACTGAAAGCTGAGAAAAGATTGAGAATCACTGCTAAATACACTCAGTCTGCCCTTCCCTCCCTCCACTCCAGCTTCCGATTTCAATTCCACGGAGTATGAAGAACCCACTATTTATTACCCCTCTCCAGTGAGAGAATTTTCTGTCCTTCTGCCGACATGGCCTTCTTTCATTCTGTGATTGTCTCTGCAAGCTTTGAACACTGCAACTGCAGGTCAGGGGAGTTTTAATACAAAGCTCCGGAATAATGCCTGTAAAATAAGTATTTTCGGGGCTATATCAATTGCTTCTGGGAAGGTGAGAACTGGGAGCTAGTCAGGTATTGCAGTGTAATTGAAGGATCCCTTTGTGGACTTCCGTAATAAACCAGTTTTTGTGTGTTCTCTTGAAGTATGTCCTTCAGAAAGAAGGCGTGAAATTGTGGGTTTGTGCAATAAGCCCAGGTGTTTTATGGCGGCAGATTCTGAACATCTCTGCACCTGTTTGCTGGAAGTTGTTTTACTATAAAAGTGGTGATTCTCGGATCATTTTTCTTTTTTTTCTTTTTTTCTCATTTGCAATACCTAAAAGATGTAGTTTCATACGAGGCCAAAGGCCAAATGAAGCAGACATTGCTTTTTTATACTCGTACTAGTAGTATATTAACATGTTGATTTGAAATTTGCACCCTACGCATGTAGTTTGGCTTTTGACATTTGGCTCAGAGGAAGTTTGAAAGTTATATTTTCACCATTTTTACCATTGTCTGCTGGTCAGCAAGCTATCTATAATTCACAAATCACAAATTTGCTTTAAGGGGCACCATCTATCCTTAGACCCTTATATTTTACATGAACACTGCTCATGTCACCCTCTCATTTTCTTTTCTTAGCTTCCTCCATCCTTACCATGATGTCCATAGGTGCTGCTGAGCCGTTACGTTGCTCACTTGCCCAGCTCCAGTTCTGGCACGACACCCGCTCTGCTCCATGTCAACCTCCACAGAGGTCCAACAAGTCTGTGGTACAAAAACTCCCACAGTGTTCTGAGCTCACAGTCCGGGGCAGCCTGGCTAACTAACTGAGCAAACATTACTTACAGCAGCTACCGTTCAGAGCATCCATCAGGAAACTCTTTGAAACACAGATAGATGATGCGGTGCAGTCAGAGAACTCCCAAATAGACACACATGGATGTTGTGTTTTCAGAGTAGACCCATGCTAGTATTTATTGTTTTGTAACAAACTGCATGCACAAATAGTTTTTTCAGCACTGACAGATGTTTGTTCTGTACAAATATCCACAAAACTCAATAAATAGAAGATGGCATACAGACACTGAAAAATGAAAAAGCGAAATCAAGAAGAGTTTACTGATGCTGACAATGATGCAACATTAGAGAAACAGTGGATAAAATCAAACCTGGGAAGCAAGTGGAAGGTAGAAGGCTCTCCATCAGACGATAAGCTCACACCTTAGGCTATGTAATAATGATATGTTGACTTGGACTGCTGTTGACAGGAACTTTCTGCCTTTCAGGAGCACTGATGGTGTGCTGGATCAGCACATGTGCGTACTGGTCATAATTGGTGCTCAGAGAGTTGGTCGAAGGGTGTCATCAGTGATCATGGCGATCATACTTAGATAGAAAATAGTTAAATGGATAGTTTGGGTTATTGGACATAGGGTTGTATGAGGTACAATAGACAGGAAACAGTTTTTATCATTCTCTCTAAAGTCAACAGACTTCATTGATAAGTCCAAATTAAACATTGCTGGAGCAGCAAATTCCATGTTCTGTGAGGTAAAATTACATTTTCGAGTGCATGGATCAATATAAACAGTTCCTCATTGGAAATGGCTGTCCAACAGCAAGGTAGGGTGATGAAAATCTTATAAATATAGCTTAACTTTCCTTTCTTTGTGGCTACAAGTGGATAAATAACTTCCCTCCGTAGGGTGAGCGCAATCTTAGAGATAGGCTGAGGAGTTCGGAGGGAGCTTGCAGTATTCCTGCTTCTCCTTCACATCGAAAGGAGCCAGCAGCTAGGTTGGTTCGGGCATCTGATACTTCCTTTTCGAGGTGTCCTGGGCACGTTTAAACTGGCAGGAGACCCAGAACTCGCTGGGGGGACTTTATAGCCCATCTGGCCTGGCAACCCCGCAGGATCCCCAGGAGGAGCTGGAATGTGTTGCTCGGGAGAGGGGCATCTGGAACACCTTGCTATACCTGCTGCCACCCCGACCTGACCCTGAATAAGCCGAAGGGAATGGATTGATGGAAGAATAGCTTCACTTAGACAATGTTGTTCCAATCCACAGCAGTACACTGTTTACCCTTCATGTATAACTGTTCATATGCACATTTCTAATGTGCTGCATATGTCTTAGTGTGTTTGTGTTTTGCTTACTTCCGTGTTCACAGCAGGGTACAAACAACGATGCACTTAGCAATAAGCACATAATGTTCTCCCATTTGTCATCATTATGTGTGTGTATGTTCCATGCGTATCTGTGTGCCTATGTTTGGATGTCTGTTACTGTGTATGTGTGTGTGTGTGCAGGCAGAACTGTTGAGACCAGACATGATGATTTTCAAAAACAACTTGAAATATGGACTCATCAGACCGAAGCAAACTTTCCATCAATCCATTTCAGACGAAGAAGTCGGCAGCGTTTCTGATATGAGTCTTTAAATTTAACCTGAAGACGCAGCGATGAACTGTGTTTACTGATGTTTTCAGGTGTTCCAAAGCCCCTTGTAGACGTGTATCCTTTATATAATCATTCAGTTTTAAGGCAGTGCTGCCGGAACGGTTCAAAGGTTCAAAGGACTCTTACGTGAACTCTTCTTTGCGTCCTCTTACTCTTTTTAATGATCACATGGATTGTAGATGGTGAAATCTCTACATGCCTTGCAATTGTGCATAGAGACATGTTGTTGGTGATCAGTCTATCTATTTGCCCACATGGTTTTTCATATCATACGATGATCTTATGACACGTTACCGATGAACACTGCAGTGCAACATTCTGCCAAATTTTGCATGAACTTGCATGAACAATAACATCAGCGTTGTGTTTCATTTATTCGGTCTTAATACTGTTTTCTAATCTTCCCCAGCAGACCATAATGGAGGAATTAAAACTGCAGTCTTTGCTCTTGATTCCTTGTTTTCTCTCTGAAACGGTATTACACCAAGCACACGTCTCCCCCTCTTCACCTCCCCCTTCTTCCTCCTCCTCCTCTCTCACTGTGTGTTCACCCTCCCTCCTCTTCTACCCCCTCTGGCTGATTGCTGGGCATTAACAATTTAAATTGTTTGCCTTTTTAGTCACGCCAATTGTAATATCGCTCTCGGAGAGGCAGTAGTTAATGAGTTTCTACTTTGGGGTGCTCCCGCCGAGACGACACAGGAATAGATCTCTCTCTCTCTCTCTCTTTTTTTTTTCCTCTTCTTTCCATCTCAGTTTTTTTCTTCTTGTTCTCCTTCACTGGCTGTCTGACTATTGGCCTCTCGTTCTTTTATTAACAGAGAATATACAAAATGACAAAAGATCCGAGGGAGTTATTGTCTGTGTGTCTGGGTCATTAGAGTGTTTGTGCTCACGCATCTGGCTGAATCTCAGTGTTCATCAATATGTATGTGTGTGTGTATTTACCCCGAGGCCTTATTGCAAGTGTAAAATGTGTTCTTAATGAGAAAGCAGTGATGTAGAAAACTATACATGCTTACTAATCCCTGTCCTCGCTCCTCTCTTGTGTGTCTTATTCCTTTTAAAACGCTGCAGAGCAGCAGGAAATGAGTCTGTGAAACATCATTTATTAAATAATTCAGCTTTTGATGAGGCTGTCACACATCAAAGTTTTACTTATTGTGGAATAATGAGCACATGTAGACCACCTGTAGTAGATCCTCATGTCCAGCGGGTGGAGACTGTGCATATTAATCATGTATTATCTAGTAGTCTTGTCTTTGACCTTTGCATTGAAAGGCTATGACACGATGTCACAGCCGCCGAGAGTAAATTATATTGTGATCGAATTGTTGCTATTAAATCGGCTATACGTCTCATTATCAATCACTAAGTGTATCGTCAAAATGATGGACGAGAACGTCTTACTCAACCTTAATGTGCGGTATATCATGATTGACAATGATCACCTGGTTTCATGCCAAAACAACATCAAAATGTTCAGATAAAATTCTTAAAGCACGCCTGATGTCCGTAGTGAGTTCAGTATGTTACATTTTTTGTTGTGATTCTCATGTTATTGCACACAATAACTCCTAATGTTTGATGGCCTGACAAGTTTTGTTGAAGTTTACTGTACTCTCGGGTCACTCAGATAATTACTTCAACTATTAAAATTCTATAATACAGTGGTCCCTCGTTTATCGCGGGGGATACGTTCTAAAAATAACCCGCAATAGATGAAATCCGCGCAGTAATCAGCTTTATTTTTTTACAATTATTATACATGTTTTAAAGCTGTAAAACCCCTAACCACACACTTTTATACACTTTTCTCAGACAGGCATTAACATTTTCTCACATTTCTCTCTTATTTAAACACTCAAAGTTCAAACTTTTGCAGATTTAACAAAAATAAGTACAAAACTGTATTAGTAAATGAAACCAAAGATCAAAACCTGTTTTCACGCCCAAACATTTTTAACAAATTTAATTTTAATGATCAGTCTACGAGGTTTGACACATAAGAAATTATTACCAGTAACTCACGCGTATTTTACAATTCCTCTGACGGTGCAAAAAAATTGCAAACATACAGCACTTCAGAGTCACGCTGCTAGCGGTTGAACATTTATGTAAATCTGACTCGCCGAACGCATTTTGTACAGTTCTCCCTTAGCCAATCAGGAGGCCGAACACAATGCGCGTTCATACTGTACAGTACGCTGTAAAAAAAGCAAAATTACACTAAAGAAATCCGCGAAACTGCAAGGCCGCGAAAGTGAACCGCGTTATAGCGAGGGACAACTGTATAGCATTTATTTTGAAGATGATTTTGTCCAGATGATTTGCAGTGAGTGAAAAACACAATGGAAACCTCGTCTTAGCTTATCCTGAGCTTATATGACAGGAACAAACCATGAGCTCTGTGGCTGTGAAGTGAATCCAAGTCTCCATATTAAAATTCACAGCAGAAATGACCTTTAATTAAATGAATGTTTATATTGTCGTTCTGGCCTCTGTTGTCCGTTCTTGACAACTCTTCTAGGGGTGATTCTTTTTAAAACTCACCTGCATATTAAGGCTTAATGTTTTGCATAATTAAGAGCGTGGTGCTTTGATTGACAGGTGGGTGCCCTTGTTTGAGCAACCAGACTTCATTCAGCCTGACTCAGCTCCACCCAGGCTCCACGTCAGGACTGCCAAGAAAGCAGCAGCCAGAGCCACAACGTCAATGTTTTATACAGTCTATGGGTAATAAACACAAGCCCATTTACCATTAACACCATTATTTTGAGGAATTAAACGAATATATTTGAATCTGAACAAAAAAATTACAAGCATACGTCAAAGTCTAAATTGCCACAGTTGTTACGATGCACATCACAGTATTCTTTCTGATTATTCACAGGAAACGAACAGAGTTGTAGAGTCTGTGTGATTTACGTAACACGTTGCTGCTCATTTGGAGTATGTAAGTAATTATTTTCATTAGTGAGAATGAAATTGGATAGTGTGCATGTGCAAAAAGGTACAAAAAAAAATCTATGCTCAACTTTTGAAGCATCAATTAAAGGGGAGGCAAAAATAAGAGAGAGGAGAGGACGATGGAGCGGTATGACGGGTTTGAAAAGGTGAGAACGCGGCGAGGAAAAGGAAAGAGATTAAAAGAGACAGAAGGACAGCGGTAACACAGAGAATAAATCAGTCATAAAAGAAGAGCGGAGGATAAAAGACAAGACGAACTTGGCTCCGTCGTCTTGTCAGTCAAACCCGTCTCACACCCGGGCCTTTGAAATCTTACGAACAGATCAAGGTCCCTAACCAGCTAACACCTTCCACTTTTATGCAGGATGAAATAAAACGCCCTTTCCAATTCAACTCTCTGCCTCTCTGTCTCTTTAAAACCTTATCTCCACCAGAGAGGTTATGTTTTCAGTTTGTTTTGTTTGTCGGTCAGAAGGATTACAGAAAAACTACTTTCACGATTTTCATTAAACTCGGTGATGGGGGTGTAGCGCGAGTCAAGGAAGATATCCGAATAATGGAGCGGATACACAAATTATTTTCCACTTTCATTACCGTTGTAAGATAGATCTGTTGTACTGCAGACGCACACATAGTGGTTGCATTTGCAGATTTGCATAGTGCCCTTATAGTATGTTATGTATTGTTTATGTTATTGCAACTGTAGTGGCACTAAGGAGGTCAGAGCTTTGGTTGCCCTTTTAATTCAAATCTGACCATTTGTTGACTTTTTTGTCAGGAATATCCTTATCAATTACATTTCATTCTACTCTGTATGATTGTGTATGTGAAAATAAATAGATACAGATAGAATGAATAGAAATCTAAATGGATTTGATCTTAAAATAAACATGTGATGCAAGGTACTAAACCATTAAAGATATGGATATGGATGAAGTCTTTTCTTTTTCTTTCTTGTGTGTTTCAGCATCTTGTTCAGTTTCACTCAAACTGCGATCGATACCTGTCATGTAATCTCCATCATTTATGAGCCTGCAGGATGAAGGGATAGCTGATGAGAAACACTGGATCTCTGTCTCACTCCTACCTGTCCTCTCTGGTATCTGTCTCTCACTTTCTTAACCTGTCCATTCCTATCATTATTTTCTTTCCTAAATATTTTTTTTTCTTCTCACCCCATCCTTCGTTCTGAGTCTCTGTCTCTGCACGTCATCCCCTTCTCTTTTTGATTCTCTCTGATTTCAAGTCAAAGACACAGAGAAACCCATTAATTGAGATTTAAATCATGCACGGCACTGGTGCTCCAAAAAAGAAGAAGAAGAAGAAGGAATAAAAAGGCAAATCACTGACCTCTCAGTTGCAATTCTTTGTACTCTCTATTCCACCCTCTCTACTTTCCCATTCAAGGCCTATCTTTGGCTGCCGTGTTAATAATTGCACCCCTACTCTGTCTTTTATTCAGAATAAAGCAATTTTTGAATTTGGTTGTTACTGAATTAGTAAAAAAAAAAAACTCAATTAAACCACATTTTCACCACAGATGACTGAGTGACAGCTCTAGATGTTTGCCTCTGTCATGACGTTGCAGAGGTTATTCAAACCTGTTGTTTTTGTACATCATGTTTTCTCTTACCTGTTTGTGATGACGGCAATGTAGTACCACTACAAGCGGCGAAAACATATACCCGACATCACGCTGTGGCGACTAGTCAGACATTCAGACTGGTCAAACTGCTCCACGGTCAGCTGGAAATGTCCCTGAAACTAGAACAGGATCCAGGTGGAGTTCATGGACTAAACAGTGATACTCTACCCGTTGTGTTCTGGTCGGGTTCATTTCATGTACCCAGCTTCTGTGTCCGTGTGTGGCTCGCAGTCTCTGTTGCAAGATAGTGACACAAAGAAGTTTTCTCTGGTTTGTGTTTTGAGAGAGCTAGCAGTGGTCAAGTAACAAAGACGGTGAATGAGAGTGAGGGAGCACCGGTGTCAAAAAACAGTTACCGTATTTTCCGCACTATAAGGCGCCTTCAATTTTCTTAAAAGCCGACAGTGCGCCTTATATATGGATCAGTATTGATTAATCATGGCTACCGTAGTCAGGGGGCGTCGCCGAAGTAACCATAGACATATATACGTAGACGCCGCATTGAGCACTGAATCGTACGTCGACGTCGACGCCATTTTGGATGTGGCAAAAGACAGCGCAACCCTTTTCCTTGTATTAGTTTACGGGCAGATCTGCCACATCCAATACGGCGGATGCGTTAACGTATCGCAGCAACGGACCAACCTGCTCAACGAGGCGTCTATGTATATCTGTCTATGGAAGTAACAGCGGTAAGAACGGTAAAGAGGAATTCCAGTCCAACACCATTTGTGTCGCGAAAATACTACGTCACTGACATTACCTCGGGAAAAATAATAAAACAGCTGCTTATTCATTTTGGGAGTGAACGGAGTTGTCAGAACGCTGGTTTGTATTCTATTAATAAAGTTTGACTGACTTATCTGACTGTTTTGTTAACATTCCCTTTTAGCGCAGCTCCATCTAGTGGATGCATAACGTAACCCCAGCCACTACTGTAGCTTCTATTCTATGCACCTTATAATGCGGTGCGCCCTATATATGAAAACAGTTTTAAAATAGGCCATTCATTCAAGGTGCACCTTATAATCCGATGCGCCTTATAATGCGGAAAATACGGTACAGTCTTATTTATTCCCTCTGTATGTATGAATGAGTTTGATGCAAATACAGAGATGCTCTGTAATGGATGGTGGATGCTTTAAATGTGGTGTGGTGAGAACAATGAGAAAATCTGTCTTCAAAACTTACAAACTTACAAAAACACAAAATGCCAAAACGATGATAATTGGTCGTTTTTACCTTTTTGTGTGACTGAAGCCATGTTTTTTGTTTTCTCTCCTCCTTTCCCTGCATGCATTTCAAAAGGAAGATCCTCACGTTATCTCTGTAGCTGTTTCACACAAAATAACTGGAATTTATAATTTGGTGTTTTGTCTGACTGCCAAAAGTAAGAGCTTCTGTCTTTGAAGTGCGAGCGAGTATTTGCATTCCATTCAACTCTTTTTCTTTTTTCTTTTTTTTGTGAAGTGGAGCAAAACTAGGAGGTTGATTAGGAAGACGCAGAACATATGGGCATGTTCAATTTGCTTTCTCATTTGTCTTTTTTTGTGTAAACGGATGAGGATGGAATGGTAAAACAACGCGTCCACGCTAATGATTTGCAGTTCTCTGTCTCTTTGTTGTGTTATTCTAGGAATGATTTTATTATGCACTGCATCCACCATAGTTAACTTTGTCTAAATTCAAGGTTTTTAGACATCGTGTCCACCGACGGCCTGATTTGTATGAGATGCTAAACCTCTTCTGAGTTCCTCGGTGGACTCCCGTGGATGAAAACAGCAGCTAATCGTCCAAATTGAGTGAAATGAAATTGAAAAGATACTTCGTGTGAAAGAATAAGAGGGCCAAGTGAGATAAGATTAGGTTTGTATGTGTGTGTGTGTGTGTTCCACAGTGTGTCCACTTCTGTGTGGGAATTAGATAACAAGTGAGAGAGATATAATATATGTGTATGTGTGTGTGTGCGGTAAGAGAAAGATAGCTCTTGGGGCAAATTTTCCCAGATTCGTCTCACTGATTGTTCAGATCTGTCTGCGTCTAATCGGTGGAACGTACATTTTCATCCCGACAAGAATAGTGCCTCGTTTTCTCTTCTCTTTGCCTCCATCCCTCCCTTCAGCTTTAGTCACACAGCGTTGAGCAGCTTTGTTCGCCCTGTTTGAAGGGAAAAAGACATTTTCTGACTTAGACACACAGAGATATATAGGCCTCCGTCTGAGCCCGTACACGCTTCATACAGAGACGTGCATGCGTGTGTTTTCTCCGCGTGCTCCGCCTTCCTTCCACAGCTCAAAGACATGCAGGTTAGATTAACCGGCGTTTGACTGGCGACCTGCCAAATACAACCCGCCTCCCGCCCAATGTCAGCCGGGATTGGCTTCCCGTGACCTTCTGAGAATAAGCGGTTATAGATGATGGATGGATGGATGGATGGAAACACACATACACAAGATACATTTCATATTATAGTCCTGAACATTGTGTGTATCGAGAAGAAGCCAAATGAGTTTTTCTCTATTCAGCCTTCCTCCTTATCTCGCTACGATTGTATTAAACAATATTTGACCTGTCCTTACTGATGCCCCTTAATTAACTTGTGTCTTATTTTTTCTAATTTCTAATTTAGTAATATTCCCCAGTGGCACCTTCTTATAGCAACCTGTCTTTTATTATTGCATTATCCAAATTGAGATTAATTTTCCATTCATGCAAACTGCCTCTGTTTACCTTTTGTGGTGACTTAGTTTGGGTATTTTGATGGGAATGTTGCCTCACAGCAAGACGGTTCTTGGCTCAAACCTCGGCTGGGTTTTTCTACATGGAGGGTGCATGTTCTCCCCCACAGTCCAAAAACATTAACACTTAACAGGTTAACTGCCTGTAGGTGTGAATGTGAGTGTGGATGCCTGTGATGAACTGGCGACTTGTCCAACGTGTACCCCGCCTCTCGTCCAATGTCAGCTGTGATAGGCTCCAGCCCCCCACCTCCCAATTAGGATGAGCGGTTACAGGAAATGGATGGATGGATGGATGAGCCAACCCCAGTTTGGAGAAGCAGAGCTGCTTTGGACAGAGTCAGCAGTCAAACACTTAAAAATGTCTCAGCTATCACTCACTGTATGTGCTCACGTTCTCGTGTCCTGCGAGAGTCGATAGACTCAGGATCTGCTGACGTATGCCGTATGGAATAAGTCAATTCTTTACATTTGTTCTTCCGGACATTCTCGATCTCTTCCTCCCTCCCTGCGCCTTTCCCCCCCAAATAACCTCGTACATTTCTCTCCATATCATCATCTTTCACTCTGTCTAATGAGCCTTGATCTGCCCTCCTCTTCCTCTTTCCTCTTTGTTTTCCTTCCTTGGTTTTTATTCCCCTGTTTTGATTATCGCTCCTCATCCCGACGTCTTTGTCCTCTTCTGTCCTCTCTTTGTTTACATCCTCTGTGGTTTGTCTCTGTCTTTACCTAATGATCCTTGTCCCATCCTCTTCCCAAAGTCTCCCTCCTTATTTTGTCTCTCTGATACCCGTGGTTTCTTTTCTCACTCTGTCTGCCGTCTTTCCACATTCATTTTTCTTTCTTTTCTCATCACCTCCTTTGTCCTTCCATTTAGTTTACTGCCATTATTCGCATTTCTTTTCAATCCATTCCCTCATTTTCCTTCACTTCCTCTTCTCTTGTAACTTAGTCCTGAGAATCTTTAACTTTTCTCTGTTTGCAGCTCTCTCTCTCTCTAATGGCCGGCCGTTTGCTGCTCTGACCACAACATTGTCAGCATTTGGATTACTGTAATGGGGCTCGCATTGCCCTCATATGATCAGCCATCTGGGGCTAGCTGCCTTTTTAGCATCCAGTTAGTATCGCCCCGACAGGATCGGCTGGGAGAGCTAAGCCAGAGAAGCACTAATCTCTCAGCACTGGCCATTGTTAAGCGTCCCAGACGGTCTCTGTGCTAAAAGGAGGCTAATTGATGTTGCCGCCTTTTTATTGTAGGCCTTGGGAGGAAGCAGATGATTGTTGGCCGTGCACAGAGGGGAAGTGATGTGAAGCAGAGGAAGTCTTAGTTAGAGGCTGTAATTTCAGGCCTGAAAATGACCGACCTCTGGAAGCAAAAATAGGTGGGAAATATTGGCTTAAAATGTTTGTCACATTGTTTGCAGCCTTTACTGTAATTTTACAAATTATAGTCTTGTTGATGGTACTCACAAAAACCTAAATGATACAAAAAGGATATGAAATCTGTGGATAAGTCATAAAACTGAAACTTCTACTTTTTATTTATTATTTGTTGGTTGCTAAACCCCACCATCACCCCTTAAACTGTAGAAAATATTTACAGTCAGTTGATTTCAGACATATGGACACACAATGTTGCTGAAGATTGTTAACTATTACTGCGTTAATAAAAGTAAGATTTAGAGTAAACAATATATTGGGGACTATTTTCATTGGCAAATTAAGACACATCTGGTCTATTCAAAGCACAAAGAGCCTGTCCTTGGACAAGATACTCAACCACTGCTGCACCATGAATGGTTAGCTCCCAAGAACCATGAATGAATGTGTGTGAATTGGTGAATATCTCATTCACCAATGGTGTAAGAGTGGTTTGAATGGTTGAAAAACTAGAAAAACACTATATATGTACAGTCTGTTGACATGTGTGTAATTTTTCACCAAGCACTGCTTTCTAATGTATCCACAGTTGGGTTGACATCATGATCAACCATTCAATGGCCCTTCAGGCCCTATAGATATGGAGGATTATCATCCTAGAAGATACCACTCCCATCAGGATAAAGATGTTTGATCACAGGATGACGGTGATCTCTCTCAGCACAACTTTGTATTGATTTTGTAGTGATCCAAGGTAGACCCAAGCCATGCCAGTAATCACAGCATAACAGAGCTACTTAAGCTCATCAATGTAGAGCTCCAGCTTGTGGAGAATATGGTGAATATGACTCGTCTGATCAGATCACTTTGTTCCTCTAAACTTAGTTCATCTTTGTAATGAGAGGTTTATGGACCGCAGCCCTCCGCTAGTATCATCTCTATGTAACTGTTGACGGACTGTTCTTGAAGAGTTGCTCTTCTGTTTGTCCTTACATATCACACTAATGCACGAGCATCACAGTCAGTTTCCAACCTTATTCACTGAAGTCTGTCCCATAGATCTAAATGCAGATGTCTCCTACCATCCGTGCCCCAACAATGCACCCTTCGAAATTCATTTAGAACTTTTTAATCTTGAGATCTTGATACAAAGTCAGAATCAACCGGGGCCTGCTGAGCATTTTCAGTCATGCCACAGAGCATATTAGGATGCTAATCGCTGAAACAATGTGGAAGCATCTGCATTCGTTATGTTTCCCCACTCATAACAAAGATTTTTCCTTTAATTTGTCACCTGTCTGTATATCAAGCATTGGCTGCACGGTCAATTCACTCGTGTTTTTTGGTGTTTTCATGGCATTTGCTCATGTTGTCCATGTTTGTTTGTCCCTGTCGACTTAACCCACGGCTGTGACAACAACTGTTGTGTTATATATTTAACACATTTCCATTAACGTGTCTTCCGATTTGTGATGTCAAGCACCTGGATGAGTTGATTTGAATGTAGAAGTGGCTCATCAAGGCTGAGAATCTGTAGTCCTGCTTTCATCACCGAACAGAAACACAGAGATCAGTTCTGGTAACCGGGTTATCACCCATATGATCTTTTTTTTACACACCTATGCGGCAGTAATACCACGTGGGAACGACGGTTTTGTAAGCAAAGGGAATGAAGGAATGCTTTCTTATCTGTCAGCCTGCAGCGCTGCCAGGCCAGATGATAACTCGGTACACACATACACGTTCTTTCATGAAAACACACGCCCATAATTTAAAGCCAGTGACAGATGAATGGTCCCCATAGTGGTAATTTGATGGTGTGATAATTAAACAAACAAAAGAATTATTTTCATCCTGCGTCAAGCCAACAGTGTGTGTGTGTGTGTGTGTGTTGTGTGCATCTGTTTGATTATTTTTGTGTGTTTTGGCCTGTATGGCCCATTAATGGGATCATAACTCAGTTTTTTTTGCTGTTTTCTACAGATGTCTGTAAGTGTGTGTGTGTGTGTGAGACGGGTTATAGCCTGAGGTGATCTTTAGATCATTTGGTCTTTCACAGCAGTGAAAAACAACTTACCTATTAATTTTAACACTGTTTGTTTTGGTTTTGGTTGCTAGGGGAAAAGAGAAGTTGCACATAAATCTCACACAAGTTTAACAAACTTATCCATATCAGTGTTTTTTCATGTTTTAGCACATTAAACACACACGTATATATTCTACATTACTGCTGCTGTGATGTGAAGCATATCCCAAATTGTCAAATTTACAGATGTTCTTTCATTTTCTGTGTGTTTCCATTGAATTCAATATGAAAATAAATCTGCAAGTGATTGAAACTTGCTTGGGAAGTTACTATCCTCGTTTGATAACATAGTTTAAACCCATCCCAATCGATCTATGAGTCAAAGTATTGTTGGACAATTCCACAGCAAACTTTGTTTCAGCTCTTAAATCAATGGTGAAGTTTGGGGATGTCTGAACATTTTCATTTCTACATTGTATATGTGACGTGAAACATTGTTCTGCTTTAAAAGCACAACATGCTCATGAACTGTTTCCATTGTCCCAGAGATAGTAGAGGTGCTGATTAATACAAATGCCAATGGATCAAGACAAGCCGAGATTGTTTTTGGAGTAGATAAGAGCAGATATGATGATGTGCAACATCCGGCGGAGCATGAGGGTATTTATAATAAGGTTTGCACTTGAATATGACACAATAGTAGATTCTTATCGTTCAAAGTCTCCTGAGGAAGCAGTTTCAGTACTTACTTGTTCATGTATAGTTACAACGCAGCCTGATTAATGTATTTTCACCATCTGCATTGATTATCTCTGTTACCAATGGAAGACTAAGCCCTCCTGTGTGGACTACACATAATATCAATAATATAAACGACGGTTTTGTTGTAGGTTTATGTTCAGCAGTGTCAGTTTTGCTGCAATTATTCTTAATAAAAGGGTGAAAACTGATTGGCCGTGCCATGCTCACTGTGGGATGTCTCCATCGATCAATGAGCACCATAGTACTCACGGGATAAACATGGACTTTTAACAAACACGCCTCAGTTTTCTATTAATTCATAACGATGATGTGGAAGGATAAAAGGGTTGAAGGCACTATCCCGTCCTCTGTAACAATGCAGGGTTTCCATCTTTCTAGATATCTTCCAAGTACTTTATCTCTAGCATTTACAGTTCATCATTGATCGAGTCCCGACAGTTCTGCAGCAGCAGGGGAATCTCTTGGCCTCAAACACATGATCACGTAGGATCTGTCTTCCCAAGGACCTCCCATGTGCCCCAAAGCAGAGGTTGACGGGCAGCTCCATCTATCACTCTGAACAGTCCACAGCTGGAAGGAGGAGACGTGTCAGGTACAAGGCCACAACAGCAATCACTTACAGTGTGTGTCTGTACGTCTTGTAGTGTCAAGAAAATGTTTCATTATTACCAGAAGCAGCTCACGCAATGTGGCAACCAAGGTCCCAGAGTTTATTTGTTTAGTTTTGTAAGAAAATCTTATTTCTAGATATTTTGTGAGTACCTGTTTTTTTGTTTTTTAATATTCAGACTTTTTTTGCAACACATTTTGTCCTTCATCTTGCTTCAACCTGAAATATTAAGCAGTATTCTGTTTTGCAACCAGAGAACATTTATAGAAATAAAGCATTAATGCGTGTTCTGGACAACGAGAGGACATCACAACAAGCTTACTTATAAATGACCAACATTCAGTGTCTCGTGTTCAGTCTGGATGATGATTTTTTGCTTTTTATGCATAATGAAGATGTCTTCACACCGAGAGAGACAGAAGTGGGTAAGCCCTCCAGTTGGAGCAGCTTGTTCCTGACAGACTAACAACAGTGACAGTGCCACGGAGCTGATCAGGAGAGGGCAACCAAGAGTCACCTGTGCTGTGCACCGTGTGTGTGTTTGTGCATGTGTGTCTGTGGATAAAAAGCAAGGAGTGTGACTAATACAGTTGAGGTTGGGATTAACTTTTCCACCCTGAATATCATTCTCTTTAAACCTCCTGACACAATATGCTCGCTCTCTCTTTAACACACATACACACACACACGCGCATGCATGCATGCATGCTTACACACACACACTACGCAAGACTTCTAAAATAGCAAATGTTTACTGAGATGAAAGGTTTGGCTTATTTTCTCCCCTCTGAGAGGATCCAAGCCAAAATGACTGACTGCCAACAATTTCTGTGTGAGTGCGCGCATATGTGTGTGTGTGTGTGTGTGTGTGTGTGTGTGTGTGTGTGTGAACGAAAACCTGGCTTCTTTGTACCTTCGTACTTCCTTGGCACGTCTTCAAACGCTAGTGCGTAATCTAGGTCTGTGTCATTGGCATAACAAAGAAAAAAACGTGAACTGGTAACATGTATTATTCTTTAAATCTGCGGCTTTTTTTTTCTTCTCGTTAATGAACTCCACTTTTAATATCATAATATTCACGGATGTTTTCCAGCCCGTCCCCACCTCTCTCTTTTCTTGTGTCCTCACCTCAAAACCCAGTTTCTGTCCTTTCCTTATTTTTATTTTAAAGAATCGAGGACATCTTTTAATTTAAAATGTCTGTTTATCTCATTATTTCCTGCAGATATCAATCAAGCATTCATATTAACTTCCAAAATCTCATTTTTACAAATATATCCCTTCCCTTTTTATCGCACATTTTATCCTCTTTGAACTCGTGAAATCCCGCGAGCTGCAGTGGTCATCAGGCATGTGGCCATCAGCCATTAGAGGGGGAAAACTACCCAAATCAATGACGGCTGCTCCTTCGCTGCATTACATGTGCATTGCATCACGTTTGATTGAAGCGTTACATTAAAAAGGAAATCCTGCCGCGTGGATTTACTCTCAGATTGTGCAAACGGTGAGAAACAGTCTCTTTGTGCTGCATTCATATAGGCATATAAAAGAAAATGTGTAATATGAGAGACCTTTACTGTTCATATTTTTCACAAAAGACAAGACTCTACATGCTCTTCTAGTTTCTTGTATTCCTGCTCAGCTTATGATGTTTGTTCCCTGCCTCTACTGTATGCAGTACCTCTGAGTAGGGATGTAACGATACACTCAACTCACGACTCGATTCGAGTCACGATTCTTTGTTCACGATACGATTTTTTTTAAATCAAAATGAGCTACAGACAGATTATAACCAAATAAAATTATCTTTTTATTTGTAGGAAAAAATCTTTCTTTACAGAAACTCTCAAACAGTTTGTGTTTCTCTTATAAAATGTGCAACTTACATCTTAAACAACAAAATACATGAAAAATATCTCCTTTCTTTAGAAACAATCTCACAGTAAACTGCTGTTAACTGGTGTGATGAGCAGTTTTTCCTCTCGAGGTGCCGTAACGTTACTTTGCTTCCCATTGTGGTGACGGCTGATATACTGCTGCATGTTGCTCGTGTTGCCGCAGTCTCTTGCAATATTTACATGCTGTTTTTGGTTTTGTCCGTTTCTCACGGTTGTATTTGTGTATATAGGGAATCCAAAATGATTTCAAACTGCTCGGTGCGTCCTCTGTTTCAAAGCTATTTTCTACCGTTGCCACGTTTTACCTCGCTCTGTGCTCCGTACTGACGTAGTGACGTGAGTCACGTGACTTGACGCCTGACATTGAACAAATTTTAAGATACGGTATTTCTAATTTAAAAAAAGAAGAAAAAGAACATATCCTACTTCTCTCGCATTCGAGAAGAATCGCGATTCGTTTTTTCTGTCAACCGGTGCGAGTCGTCACGCATTTGTACCGATTTTTAATCATGTCACGATGCATCGTTACATCCCTACAGATGTACTGATGAATGATAGACCCCTCCTTGTGGTTCTTTCTAAACTTCTCACACTATATTTATTTGCTTTTTTGTTGTCTCTCTTCCTATTGCATCCCTCTTTCTTTGAGTTTTTGCCTCTATTTGCAGCGAATTTGAACCGGCTGTCTTATAAAAGGAAGAAAAAACAGGTGGTAAATGAGAAAAATAAGTAGAACCCATGCTGCATCATCTGTTCCCTTCCCTGGTAATGACCGTGTTTGTAGACACATGAACCAGCTCTCTATCTTTGCATCTGCACATTGAGTTTCAGGCACAGGGCAGGCAGAATAGAGATAAGCGGGGGTTGCTTATCGATACCGGGCGGAGAGTAAATGCAAAGAGTTGTGATCAGATGTGGTAATGCAGATAAAGTATCCAAACTGGTGTAAATGTGGTAAGCCATGCATTAGCAGCTGACTTACTCCTTCACTGCTTTTTCTAATCCTTCCACTCTGTCCACCCGTCTCCTTTCTTTATCTCCTCTCACTCCACCTCTCCTTTCGTCTCAGACGGATAAAATGGGCGGGACAGAGGTGAAGAGAAAGAGCAATGGTGTAATAAAATCAAAGCAGACTCATTACTGCAGGTCTCCTGTAGAGGTGAGATAGGTGTGTTTTCCTCAACAACCCCATCCATTCCACTCCAAGTGTGATGTATTGCGCTCAATTACGACAAACCGGTAGCGTCTGCTAATGTCCCACTTTGCTCAGCAGATTAGACGTATTTGTTTTGGTGCATTTTGAAAAGACAGTCTGGGACCTGCCACAGGTTTGTTTCTAAAGAAAATAATATCCAGAACGGTACAAGACAAAACTCTCTTTCAGCTTAACTGCTCAGTTTATTAAAAAACATACAACTGATTCAATAAAGGGTTATATTCCATAACTTTTAACTTCCATTTAAAATTATGATGAGCTCTCATACAGTTTGACTGATGTTACTCAAAACAAATTATGGAAGCTTAACCCTCCAGAATAAATGTGAAATATTTTTCCTGAATTAAATAAAAATATGATGGTCCCTGTGCTCTTCTTTTAAAAAACGAACGTTATTAGTGAATATTAAGGATCCCCATGAGACACATCGCTACAGAAATAAAGTCATAGCGGATGTAAGTGCAGAAAGCAAAAACTAGTGGCGTTGTGTCATGGGTCCAAATTACAAACTTCTAATTTGCTGGTTAATTAAATGAAGCATCACAAATAAGTAAAACAGACAAAGTTAAAGAACTTTAATTAATGTATTATTACATTCAGTTATACTTTCAATAAAAACTCAAATTCATGGACTACAGATTTAAGGTAACAACATATATCATGATATGCTGGGAAATCTAAAAATAAATAAATAAAAAGTTTGTCAAATGTCTTCATGGCCCGTCAAACCAGGTCCAAATTTTATTTAATTTTCATCGAATATCGTATCAGGTAGCGTCCCTGGTCTGTGTAATATCATAAGTCACTCTGGGCTGCGTCTCAGACGACTAGTGTATGTTTGTTCAGGTAGATTTTCCATGTGGTTCTGAATCCAGCATTTTGGATCCTGATGCATCTTATGTCACTGTGTGTGCAACGTTTGACTACGCCCAGCTCTTGTCCCTTATAGATCTGCATTGGTCTAATGTAATTTATTGTAAAATGTGTTTTTTAGCCTGGCAGGTTGACATCTCTTGTACACTTCTGATCTTAAAGTGTGTTGCTTTTGGGTCACAACAAGCTGCTATTTCTTAGTGAAAAAGCTTGTAAAGTTCACTTCGTTGGCTTCTAGCTGGTGAGTATAGTGGAAGATTCAGCCACAAACGAGCCAGCTGTTTCCTTCAGGAGTTGGTAGAGACCAAAATCAGAGCTGAAACAGTGAAAATACTGGACTAACCATCATTAGGTGGCCAGAAACATAACTCAAGATTATGCCTGTATGGAAGTATTGGATGTGTAAATAAGCAGAAGGTTTTAAGAGGTGATGATATGTCATTGTTGTGTTCACAACTCGTTTTCCGCTGCCCCCAGGTGGCCAAAAGAAAACTGTTATTACAGGTTTAAAGCTCCTTCATATTCACAGTTTGTCACATCTGTGCTGACGCTTCATTACAACCTGCTAAATCTACAGCAGAGCCCTAGACAGAGTTATCTGCCAGACATGGAGGTGTTTTCAGTGCCAGTCTGCTCCTAACATACTTGGCGAGGTGAAAAATGGGCCACTCAACTCTTAAGAAACAGCCTCACAATGAGGAAAAAGGCTGAGACGTGCACACAAACGCAACCGCAGCCTTAACGGGGCTGAAGCAGTGAATAAATACTGCAAGCACACAAATACTTGAAATAGAGCATGCAAAAAAAAAACAACAACAGTTGCATGCAAATGTAAGCATGGATGTGCAAGCTGGTGTGCACACATTAACATGTAAAGACCCCAACACAAAACAAAACCCTACAAGCCAAAGGGGGTTTAAGGGACTGGAACACATGCACACACAAACTCTAAGCTCTTAAGAATAGCTTAAAGACAACAGCAGACTTCTACACACACAGCAAACTTTAATATGTACACACAGACACACACAATCACTGGGGCCCCAGCAGATGAGGTTAAACACAGCTTAGCACAATGGAAGTGTTTTTGGGTCAGCTGTCCCTTTAGCATGGCGGACGGAGACGCTTCCCTGACACAATGTCCCTTTTAACGGCGACGTATAATGGAGGCTGCGGGCACACTTTACGGCTTAAAGCGGCCTTTTTCAATGCTTAGATTAAAGCTCCTTTGTGGCGCTGGAAAAGAGCCGTATATGGTTAAAAAGGAGGGGAGAGAGAAATTACGCCATCCTCTTTAGATGATAGCCAGACAATGGCCACGCGCTTAACAGATTAAACGGTCATAAGGTTTTTGATGCATTGTAAACAAAGCTAAGTGGAGGATTTTCACTTTCTCCCTCTGTACAGTTATCCACTTTGCATTACTTTGTCTTCCTCCA
Organism: Larimichthys crocea; assembly: GCF_000972845.2. Lineage (NCBI taxonomy): Eukaryota > Metazoa > Chordata > Actinopteri > Sciaenidae > Larimichthys > Larimichthys crocea. The sequence continues at coordinate 21,027,724 of NC_040016.1, read as the reverse complement.
AATGCTCCGATCTGTTTTTAAAGGATCAGCCTGTGCTGCTCGGGGTTTTTAAAGCGACGTTTTTCGGGAACAACGAGCTAAGCTAAAATCATGGAGGGGATTGCGGTTGTAAATGTCACTGCATCCCTTGTGGGGATTTATTTTTTTAACTTTCAAATGATACACACAACAGACAACTGTCGCTATTGTTTTACCTCCCCGGGTTTGCTGACGAGGCTCGAATACAAACTATGCAGGGGAAAGTCGAGGCAGAAGTGATGAGTCATCATGTTTCTAAGATGCTTATTGTTTTGGCGAAAGAGACAAAGCCCGCAGTTTTTCTTTTCTTTCTGCACTTCTCGTTAGAGCACAGATTAATTTAAGTCCACGAGAGTGAACGGATGTAATCCAACCTTCTCCGCTCTCCTGTGTCTGCCATGCTGGCTTATTCAAACAAAAACTTTGTTTCCACAGCATCTTAACAGAAGGCTCGCAGTGCTGTGGGATTATTTAAACCCGAGGTGCTGGGGTGAAACATCTGTATTACTGCAGTTTTAAAACACTGACGATGCAGATCATGAGAATTTGTGAAAAGAATTGTCACACAGGTAGAGCAACATCAAGCCACAATGAATTATAATAATAATTAATCTTATTTGAAAGTCCAATCCATCGGCCTCCATAAGCACATTGTATGTTAAACAACATGGAAACTAAAAAGGAAGAACATGTGATTGCATCATGATACCAGTGTGTCAATGCTCTGCTTGCTGCCAGGCTTTGATGCCAGTTCTTATAAAGCCTGTGGGACATGCATGGAGAAACACACCAAAAGTCAGCGTTGAATGAACTTTGATGGAAGAAAAATGCCTCTACCAAATGAAAGATAGTACTGTTTTTTATTTGCTGTTGGCCTCCAAGCTCAAAGCTCACCATGGGAAATAAAAAGTTAAAGCGATGTGCGCCTCAAAAATCTAGAGTTTAGGATGAATAAAATCAGTGTTATCCAGCTCTTCCTTTGAATTGATTTACAATGTTTGACACAGCTAACAGCAGTTACATTTTATTATGTTTAAGTCAAACATTTACAATCCTTCTCTGATTATCAATTGTGCATTTTTTAGGTTATCAGTTCATTGATAGATAAGTTACTAATGTCACTAACCTCTATCAGCCTATGCTAGGAGCTCTAGTCCATTATAAATTTAGTATAACATTAATGTAACCTGCATGTAGTGTAAATAAATAAATAAATTAACATTCAAATTAAACAAAATGTACCTTTAAAACACAAGAAACATTAGTTAAAAACATGCCTAATACCTCCATCAACCAGTGTAATAATCAGTGATGTGATGACCCTTCCTTCCTTTTTTTTCAGTTTCCCTATAAATTCAAATAAAACTGTACACTCTAAACTTTTGTACTTTTCTAAATAACTCTCCATCAGTCTTGACTTTCACAATATTCCCTCTGGTATTAAAGGAGTCACTTGCTGTTTTAGGATTAGACACACACAAAGGACCTTATCTATCTCTCTCACTTATCGTAATGACAGTTCAATAGCAGAGCAAATGGTCAATCGGCATGTGATGGTTTAGAAGTAGATGTAATTGGTCACGATCTCCCTGTATTGGAGTCCACATTGTTGCTTGTGTATTAGTTAGACGGTCGGTCGATATGTGCTTCACAATCCAAAACAAACGTCTTCTTTGGTCTTTTTTGTGAAATTTGCACCGTGTATGTGAAGGATTTGTCTCGACACGCCACTGAACAGAACAGACAGAGTTCGTACAGGTTAGTGATTAGTTATGATACCTGGTTGGTCAGGTGGAGATGGGCAACGCGAACCACTGCATGAGTTTAACACTCTGACGTGAAGTTGTCAGGTGAAATGTTTATAGGAATTATTAAACTTCAGGTCATTTCACATCATGTAAATTTAAATTATCTGCATTTATTTTTGTAAATGTGAACATGTTTTAGTCTAACCTGTCCTAACGTCGTTACGTGTTGTAACGTGTCCTAGCGCATCGTAATGTGCCGTAACATGTTGTAAGGTGTCCTAACGCATTGTCACATGTCGTAACGTGTCGTAACGTGTCATAACGCGTCCTAACGCGTCGTAACGTGTCGTGACGTGTCGTAATGTGTAGTAACGCATTGTCACATGTCGTAACGTGCCGTAACGCGTCGTAATGGGTCGTGACGTGTGACGGGTCGTGACGTGTGACGTGTCGTGACGTGTAGTAACGCGTTGTAAAGTGTTGTAATGTGTCATAACGCGTCGTGACGCGGTGTAACACGTTGTAACGTGTCATAACGTGTCGTAACGTGGCGTAACGTGTTGTAATGTGTCGTAACGTGGCGTAACGTGTTGTAATTTGTCGCAACGCGTTGTAATGTGTCGTAACGCGTCGTAACATGGCGTAACGCGCCGTAACGTGGCGTAACGTGTTGTAATGTGTCGTAACGCGTCATAACATGCCGTGATGTGTTGTAACGTGTCCTTACGTGTTGTAACGTATATATTTTGGTTGCTTCACACTGAAATATAAGACTCGAATGCTGTAAACAATTGTTGTATCTGACCTAGACAGTTAAAAGACTTCAGCTATTAAATTAAATGTTAAAAGTCAAACATGTTGACCTACAGTAGATGACTAGACAGCTTCTGACCTGCAAATCAATAAAGCAGTGCTGGTGATAGTCTGTATATATCATAGAAAGTATACAACATGGATGCCTAATCAGTGACGTGATCCACAGGTTTGTGAAGCACTGCTGTGAGAATGTGGGGTCTCTTGCTGCTGCCATGTCGGAAGTCTTACCTCCGCAGGGTGGAGCTGAGGTTGGCTGAATGAAGCCTAGGTATACTCCGGCAATCCACCTGTAACGGCACACACCTGTCATGCCATGCTGCTAATTAAGCATAACTTTTTGAATGGATATGTTATATAAAAAATCACCCTCATTACAGTTGTCATGAACAGGAGAATTAGCTATAGAGACAAAACTGTTCTGCTGTGAAGTTGGACATTTTAACATGTGGGCTTCAGGAGACTGATTTGTTCTGTAGCCAGCCTCAAGTGGACGTTTGAGGAACTGCAGTTTTTGATACTCACACGTTGGCTTCTGGTGCCATTCATTTAAATTCAGTAGCGTTAAATGAAGTTTAATGAAGTACTTTTTAATTCCATGTTTGCTCTTAATGAACACAGTTTCCGTAGAAAAGACCATGATTAATCCAGAGAGTAACACAATCTCGCGCCGCTCCATTCGCTCAGGCTCAGGATCATTGACTCCCTGTCTGTCATGAGTACTGCTCAGCTGTCTAGGCTGCTTTGTGTGTCTGTGAGCCTGGACTATGTGTGTCCCTGTTGGGCTTGTAGCACTTTACAGTGCTCTTTTGGGAAATGCTGATTGTCGTTTCTGTTGTTACAGAGCGAGCGAACGTGCTGCACTGCGAAGGACAACAAAAATGGACATATTTCTCACTTTAACTTCGCCAGGCTGTTGAGAAAAGCACAGCAGAGTATAATTTTCAGTGAAAATAAGAAAATGAGGCCAGTGTTGTGAAGATTCTGTTTGTAGACCCAGTGGACCTGTACCCATAAACATCACACTTAAGATGACTGTCATGTTTAGTTAGAGAAGAGAAGAGACGTTTTATCTCGGTTGTCTTTATTGCTGTATTAAACATGCAGAGCTAGGGCAAAAATGCAGAGCAAAGTCTGCCCTCTAAACATTAGTACTGAGGGAAAGCAGTGTGATGCGGCTCTCTGTTACAGACATCATGTATAAAAGATGCACCCATTATAAAAGTATTTCAACACCCAGAACTAAAACGTCACATTGAATCTTCAGCGGTGGCCGTGAGTCACCTTCATGAAAACATTGCGTTTTTGCAGCTGACACGAAATTGAACTTCTCAATGATCTGGTTCATCATCATAGCAACCAAATTGGATTTTAAAGAAATTATACAATGGCACAAATGCTTTCAAACAGTAGTCATCAAAGACACGCACAGCATCAGGACAGAAGATTATACGATTCCATTTAAGCACAGGAAGGAATTATTGTATTAAAGAGAGAAAGGAATTATGCCATTAGTGGCCTGACCTTTCCATGGCTTTAATGTAAGATGGTGACATGGTTCTGGATGTCCAGAAAGGGTGGGGGGTGGGTTTGCTTATAAAACCATGAATGTTAGTGACACCTGATGTGTCAACCACTGTGTGTCACTAGTAGTCCAGGATGGAGCTCTGTCCTGGTTGGACGCTAACCTTACGTGTTTCATCTTTCAGATTTTGTTGTGATGTTGATTTTAGGTGATCATTCTTTAGACTAGTGTGGTGGGACATATTATGTGAAAATGATGTGATATGGCCTTCAAAGTCACCACAGCTCAACCCATTTGGACATTTTGGAGTGACCTGTTTGACAGCGCTCTCCACCACCATCATCTCATCACAAAGATCCACAAACTCAAACTCTGAGACTTGTTCTTCTAATAACATCAATAGAAGACGTTATTCTGACAGCCGTGGTGACCCTGCACCTTGCATGGACATTGTCGGCCTGTCAGCCTCGCGCTTTCAGGTTCTGACTTAAATATCACAACAACAAGTGAATGGACTGTCAGAAAATATTTCACGATGACTCAGACTGACTCTGGTCCCCTGACTTTTCCTCATGAGAATGAGGTTGACATTTGTAGTTCAGAGCAAAAAATATTGACAAGTACCGCGTGTGTTGCCATGTTTCTATCGTACAGACTGTTGATGCACCATAGGTTTGACACATTTTATAGAAATGCCTTAACATCTGTTGGATGGATTGGTGAGAGAGTTCTTACAGACATCCAAAACAGAACAAATGCCTACAAAAAGAAAAAAAAAGTTCAGTTTTATTGTCATACAGGATCATACAGGTGCAATCATAATGAAATATATTTCCATAAATCCCTATGATTCATTGCTCAAGGGCACAATCCTGCAATGGTGAACATTGCAAATGGTATCAGACTGTCAGCACTGTCATTCTAGCATGTTAGCACGCTGATGCCACTTACCCAAAGCACCAATGTGCCAGCTGCAGATACAGAGACAGACAGACCCTTATTTCCATTGTGGTCCACTTGGATTTATGATTCCTTTGTTCTGGACGGGACATATCTTGATGCACGCCAGGCTAAATAATTCAAGGTGCTGACAGTGAAGGATTAAATCAAATGTAATTTATTCAACTGATAACCTTAAGGTTGAGGGTTTCTGGTCCTGTCCTCCTCTGCTTGGAGTTGACTCAGCTCATGCCCCATGCATCACTCACATTGATGAATGCCTTAAAACCAGCGTCCACCATGTTTGTGATTTAGTCTACCTGTTGTCATGTGTTCAGCTCTCTTGTGTTTTGCTTTTTCGTCCTCCCTGCACTCGTTAATTACCATTCAACTCAGTGCTGTGTCAAAGATGTGTCTGTCTTTGTGAAGCAAAAACCTGTTTGCTTTTAAAGCACACAAATGAAATGGACCTGGCTGTTGAATGCTGAATGCTGAGCAGCACATCACAGGATGTAAAATGAGAGAGAAGGTAATATGAATGTGTGAGAGAGCACAGGTCAGGGGAAAGAAATGTAAGAAAGAAAGAAAGAAGAGAAGAGGTTGATTAGAAGAAAGATGGGGACACAGGGTAGGAAAGGTTAAAAGAGAAGTAAATGTAACAATATGAAAGATAAAGTGGGTGTTAATCCAAAGAAGGTCTGCCGAGTATACAGCAAAACTGATATCAACACTTAACGTTCACCTGCTACAGAAAGCCAAGGACAGAGCTTGAGGAACACTTTCAATGATACAACAGAAAATGGACTGAAAGGTTTAATAATATAACTAGAAAATTCCCACAGAAATTTTGAGAGTGAAGAGTGGGCTGTTGCCAGTGGTCTGTATTCAAAAAGCACACCTCAAATAGTCATTTTTAACATGTTTATTTACACACATGAGCATCTAGCGTTAACACACTAGCCACTAATTCTAGCATTAGCCACTAATGTTAGCAATTATCATGTCTTTACTACTATAAGCAAAGTCTTATTTTGAAGGGACTCTTATTTTGAAACGAGCCCCTCCCCCCTCTCCTCCTTCAGGCAGGCTTGAGGTTGCCAAGCAACCAGGACCAACTGCCGGCCCTAATCAGCAGAGCAGTTACTGCACCTGTTAGAATGTCAGTTGGAAATGCTGACAGAGAGAGAGAGAAAATGCTGAGACCACCCCTCGAACAGGAAGGATTTCTGGCCAAACCGTATTTCCAATCATTGAACCGAAATCACTGGGAGCATCCTGAGCCCTTCCTGAACGTCTACATAGTTATTTTGTGTTGATAAAGTGAAGAAATGTGACCTTTAGAGCGATTCAAAGAAGCGTTACTTCTGCTTTCCTCCAGAAATGTTCCCGCCTTTTTAACATGGCAGTCTATGAGGCTGTGGATGGGTGTTGGTGGTGCATCTTTGTGTGTTACGCCAAAACTATAAGGCTGACAGCTTTAGCAGACGAATGTGAGTGAGAAGACAAATTTTCCTACGTTTCTATGTAATAATCATGTCTGTAGTGGGGCATTTGAGGCCACGGTAGTCGAATACGTTTTATTTTTTCACTGATTTTTCTCTCTGCTCCTCACTCTAGCTGATGATGTCATCCACTGTAGCTCAAACATTCCGCGCAATACACATCCATTATAAACCCAGAAATTTGAGTAAAAATCTGCTCAACTTTAAGCCTTGATAGTTTCAAAATGGTAAAAGCTGTCGATGAGTGAAGTGAATCACCGAAGAGAAGGCAAGAGTACCTACATTTTAAAGTTTAAATGAAGTCTCTCCGTGAAAGTATGCCAGAGCAGTTCATTGTTGAAAATGTCTGTTGAATTTATTTTTTTCTCTGGCTTTCTCATTCATTCCTATGCCGTAGCCACTCGTCACTAATAATTGGCACAAATGGTTGCACATATTCTAAAGGTGAAGGAAAACTCCAGTCTCAATTTTACCTCTTCATCTTCAGACGATCGATGCCTAAAGTCTCAAACAGCTTTCACAGCACTTGGCCATTGTTGGTTTTAGTCAAGTAGCATTGTGTATATAGTAAAATCCCCTTGACCAGTCAGGACATAATTGGTCCAAGAGTATCAGCACCTATTTAAGACCTACATAAGTTAGTTAATACATTTCTTTACATAATTCCAAGAAACCCAAATTTCCTCTTAAAATTTGCAGTCAAGATGAAGAAACACTGACATATGGTTATATAGAGAATGCATACATCTGTAGCCCTGTAATGAACTGGAGACTTGTCCAGAGTGTACCCCGCCTCAGGCCAATGTCAGCTTGGATTAGCTATAGCCCTGTGCGACACTGATAAAGACAGGTGGCTATAGAAAATGGATAGATGGATGCATACATCTGTGCAATCTAAAGTGGAAACAGACAATGTTTCTGCTTAACCTTAGTATTATTTCCAGAGATTCAACAGTTCCCCCCATGAGCAACATTGCAATTGCTACAGAATTATGACACCTTCCATGTTTTAAATTGGTCTACTATGAGCCTTACACAATATTTTCTGGGAAAATTGTTGTGGCAGTGACAAAACAGAAATACTTGGAAATGCTGGGATGCTACTACCGCTTTAGAACAGCTATCTACAATGTGTTTACTTTTTTCTTGCCATCCATTCAGCATTTAAAAATCCTCCTTACGCTTTTACTTCACCTGTGTAATCCATCAGCGTAGTTTGGTTTGAAGAATCTGCACTGCATTACCTCACATCAATAATGTAATACTGATATAATGCACACTCGGATTGTAAAGCCCTCCGAGGCAAATGTATTTTGTGACTTTGGGCTATTAGATTTGATTTTGATTTGACGTCCCCTGTGATGGATTACATAACCCAAGTTTCAGGAGTCTGCTAATTGATTATAAAGCCATTCTGAATGAAGTGGAAACAAATGGATGCCAGGAATGGCTTGAAAAGACATTCAGGTGTCTACACACGTGTGACCTGCAGTTAAATAAGCTCAGCATAAAGTTTCTAAGTTCAAGTTAAGTAGTTCTGTCTCAGGTTTCACATATGAAGACTTGAATGCTGGAGACATGCAGATGTGGATGGATGGGCAGCCACATAGCGATACCCAGGGAGCAGTTAGGGTTTCAGTACCTTGCTCAAGGGCACCTCAGGCGATCGCCAAGGAGGTCAACTGTAGGTGTCCATGTTATTCAATGAGTTGGTGTGCCTATGCTGTTGTTATGCCCATCTTCTCTATTACATGTCACATGTCAGGACACACTGTTTATTGATTCTGACATGTTCTCATAGGCCGAATACAGAATGATGGCTGCTCTCTGTTTTTTTCCTCAGCTGTGCCACACACTTGTTGTGTATCACAGTTAGTAACTGATAATAAAAATACGCCACATTTCAGTTTATTCTGACTCTTTCTGTACGCGCGAACCTTCACCTGTCTTTATTTTTAGTTATTTCTTTTATATGGTGAGTAACAGGAGGAGCGACATGTTAATGAAGACTGTTTGTGCCGTTCTTCCCGGAGTTACGGTGCGTGTACCCGGTGTTTACCTCAGCCAAGCCAACCTGCGGGATGCCGAGCGTTTAGTGTGGTTGATATTTCTGTCACTGCCGCTGTGCCGTTAGTTCTCTCATTGCAGCGATGATTGGTTTTTGATAGCGGATACATATGCATAACAAGCAACCTCAGTTGTTTACCTGCTCAGCGTGATGTCAGCCTCGCACACACACACACACACACACACACACACACACACACACACACACACACACACACACACAGAGGTACCTGCTGTTGTTGTCAGACTTTTAAGACACAGCTGTTGGCTCAGTTGGCTCAGATAATTTCTCCGTACAGCTGTGATGAAGAAAGAATTAAGATGAGTGTTGGGATGGAGGGAGGGTTGTGGGACTAGGATAGAAGGAAGCAAGGAGACATGGAAGGAAGAGTGAGAGGGATGACTAAAGTAGACGGACAGAAAAAAAATGAAAGGCGAAAAGTGAAGAGTCATAAATCAAAATCTATTCTGGAAGTGTTATTTTATCCCCAGTAAGCAGCTGTGAACTTATATAATGAACATAATATAGCAGTTCTGTTCATATATTTTGCAAACTGCCATCGTAAAAACAAGAAAAGAAGTCAGTTCTCATTTTAATGTGCTTCCAATGTGAACGAGTGAAGTATTCTGTTCACAGAAACGCTACAGGGCTTTTATTTTGACGTTCCCGTGTGCCTGCTCTAACAGCTCAGGGAGGCAGTGTGTGAAATAATTCACCAGCTGGTCTGATTTAGTAGCTTTGAGGTCAGTTCTGTTTTTTTTTCATATTTCTACTCCACAATATTGTTTGACTAGGGCTGGGTATCGATTCAAATTCCAAGAATCGATTCGATTCCGATTCTCAAGACTGAGAATCGATTATCATAATCCGATCCGATCTCGATTCGGGTTAGTGCTATTAAAACCATTTTTTTGGTCGCCTGAAGCCCTCGTTTTCAACGACGGAATACGGGCGCATATCTTTGCAAATGTAACCCGCGATCGCCTCAGTTATTTTAAGAGAACGTACAGAAGTGGCTGTGAGTGTTCCTTGAGTGTTCTTTTGTCTGTAGTTTTATTATATTTCCGGTGAATTTCCATTTTTCCCACATTCATGAACGCATCATAGTCATTCCGACGGCCATTGAACGCACCTCGCGTGAGTGAGACGCCGTAGTTTAAATACGGTGCACGCCTGTTTCAATTCAATGACGCGACTAGTGGGGTTAAAGTTCACCAGGGGAAAATGTAATGTATAATTTTAATTTAATTAAATCAATCTTTGGATGTACGAATCGATCTTTAGGAATTAATATGCAAATCGATTCAGAATCGGAAAATCGATTTTTTCAACACAGGCCTATGTTTGACGGCTGCATGTTAATGTTAATGCAACAACAACAATAATCTTGTTATATAACGCTAAACATTGCTGGTTAAACTGAGTCTCTAATCAACTTAAATCTGGTCTCAGTGTATTTATTTCTGTATTTGCACACAGTATAAAGTATCAGTGTCTCTCGGTTATACATTCTTGCTGTATAAGTTTCATGCTGCACACACAGGCTGAGACACAGTGGACCCAATAGAATCTAAAGACATGCACACAGAATGTGTTGTTGTGATTGGCTGGAGTCAGAGTGAGCTCATCGGGCGCCAAGACGGCCTGGCGTTGAAATAAACCCGACCCAGCTGGTACACACACTCTCATCAGATCTTTCTGAACCTTTTGCTCTTATTTTGTCTCCACTTTTTATTTCCCTTCAACATTTCTTCCTCTATTTTCCTCCCGTCCACCTGTTATCTCTCTCTTCCTCTCCATTCTTCTTTCCTTCCGCATATGTCGGCGAGCAGACGGCGACTCTGACAAGGAGACAGCCAGACAATTACCTTTTTTCCACTAGAGTACATTTGATTATCTCGCAGACTTGGAGTGTACAGCAGGTGAGCTTTGTTTCGTCTCACGAATCCAACTGATGTCGCTCACACACAGAGAGACGCTTTCAAATTCATCTGAGATAATGTGATTTTTTTTTTTTTCTTCCCTCAAACCTTGTTATGATGATCGCAGCAGGTCTGCTTCTGATTAGCTCCGGCTCCGATCGATGGCATTCATGGAGACAAACGGAGACAAAGAGATGGCAAGTTTGTGGGTTTGATAATTTAGGCTTAAAAGCCTCCACGGAGTAGAAGTGTGTTTTGGTAGGTGAGGGAGGAGAGAGGAGAGCAAGAAAAGAAGAAGAGAGAAAGAGGGAAACAAATCAGTGCTGCTCAAACAGCTGCTCGCTTTAACAGCGGGAACAAACAGGCACTGTGCACGGCAGACACACACACACACACACAGTAATTGTGTAATTGTAAAAATGCACATATACAGAAAAACCACAGAACACATGCCTATATGCAGAAACACATTCCCACACACACACACACCCATGGCAGTGCGTCCCTGCAGACTTCTCCTCCTCTTCAGTCGGGTTGACAGCCTTTAGATAAATCACTCGTCAGAGCAGCGAGCGAGTGAGTTGGCTGTTCTACCAATTATTTTAATGAGAACATAAGCTCGCCCAATTCATCCGAGCTCCGTTCAAAGTGGCCCCCCTCGGGGGAAGACAAAATTCATGCTGCTTAAAGAGTTTTTGTCGGCTCTTTTGTTTTGCCTCAGAAAATCCGTTATGAAACAAAAAAACTGTTTTGTTTACATGTCAGATTTACTGGGATGAGAATCTGTGGTGCTGCTGCATGAAAAATAAAAAACATCCCCGTGCATATTCTGGATCTGCTGCAAAGGAGTTTGGTGGGTATGCTGCAGAGTCAACTCCTTAAAGGCTTCAGGAAGCTTCTACGCAAAGCACTGACACGGTTACGTTCAGTGATGCTGTGATATGTGTACGTCAGCCCTGGAGGTGTCCTGTAGTCTTTCTAGTCAGTTAGACTTTCAAAATAAAGCACAGTGGGAAAGATTTCACTGTTTGTTTCAGTTCATGAACAAAATGAACTCTGTTTGTGTTAAAATAAGTACATAATGTACATTGTTACATATTTATTTCACATACTGCACATAACTTCCATCTCAGGATCTGCCCCTGCCTATCTCAGCGTCTTACTAAAGGCTCACGTCCCGACCAGGGCGCTACGCTCCGCTCATACAAACCGTCTAGTTGTACCCTCGCCTAAACTCTGTGGTCGTCCCCAAATGGTGGAATGACCAACGGCTACTAGAACAGCAACATCCCTTTCTACCTTTAAAAAACTTGTAAAAACTTTCTGTTTCGAGAAAACGCTTCCCTGCCAACAAACTAACAAAACTAACAACTACCCTGTGCTCCTTTACACCTTTCTCAGCGTAGTCCTCCTCTGTAAGAATCCGCTTTGGATAAAGCGCTGCGAAAATGCAATGTAATGTAAGTAATTAATGTAATTTGTTACTTATGTATTAATATGTAATGAGAACTTAGATAACAGTCACTGAAGAGTCGTTTCCTCCATATTTTTATACCACATCAGACAGTATGCCAGATGAGCACATCCAGATGTGACGCTAGAGGAGTATCCTACATGTACAGGGTCATGGTTTGACGTGTAGGACAATGGACCAAGCTGCCGTATTTGATGACTTGGCAGTGAGTCGTCTACAAGGCTGACCTGACGTGCACTGAGATGGTTTAAGAGATGCTGCAGGTTCAAAAACCAAAACGTGTCCAACAGCAACTGATCTGTTTCCTTCGTGCATCATACCAATAGCAAAAATCAAGAAACTTTTTCTGTCTGTTTGTGTAACTGAAGCTCCTTGTCTGAATTAGAAAAAGAATCATAATCATGCTTAAAGCTGCAGAAGGTCGGCTCTTCGGCTCATATTTCCCCGATCACAAAGGAATTGTGCAAGCATGACCTCATCTGGTGAAGTATCATCAAGCTATGCTTATTTTCTGGATTTGCCTTTACATATATTGCTGTGTTTATTTTCATTGAATAACATGCTTCTCGTGGTTTAGTCATGAATAAAAACACGGGTTGCAATGAGTTCATTTAATTAGCTAATTCTTTAGTGTGACTCTGTGACCCTGATGAAGAGATGAAATGTGTTATTCACTGATCGTATCAGATCATTATTGTGGCTTTGGTGCATACAGTAAAGACTCAGATGTTTACTTCTTAATGCAGCTAATGAACGAATGTTTGAACAGCAGATTTTCTTCCATATGCCGACTGCATCAGTCATGATCTCTGCTAAAAGTAACAGTGTCGTAAGGATGAGTCATCAAATTCAAAGATATATATACTTTATAAATTAGGTCACAGACTTGACACGGGGAGACGCAGATGATTTCCATATCAAGTTTTTCCATATAGAGAAGATCTGGACTGCACTTTTCATAATAATATTATTTACACAGAGCAAACACTTGGCAACAGTTGCAAGCAAAAACTTTCTTTAGGAAGCAGAAACCTCGAGCAGATCTTTAGGTTCAGAGGGGACAAAGGAGAGGAGAGGATAGAGAGTGTTTGTTCTGGGCTGGTGCTGCACGGTCCAGTGTGATCTGATCAACTTTTCCTAATAACATATTAGAAATTCCTTTTTTTTAGCTCAGTGATGCTTTTTGCTCACAGGGACACACAACCAGTCCAGATTAGCTCAGCCCAGCACAGAGGTCCACATTCAAACAACAAAAACCACCTCTCTGAGAGAAACAAAGATCAAACGTGAGCGAAAGAAAAACTGAGCGAAAGAGAAGCTGACCTGCAAATCTGAAGAATAAAATAATCCTTGCTCTCCGCCTCTCATGGAAAACAGACGGATTAGCGTGAAAAAGAGACGAAAGAAAACGATGCCGGCGAAATGTTGAAAAGGTGGCCACGCGAGAAGGAAGAGGCACGAGAGAAAGACGGCCGGCGACACGATGGGAAAAGACTCCAGCTGTGAGGGTGAAGAGAGACAAAGAGAGGGAGGGGGACGAGGTTTCCTGTCCTGCTGCTCATGATGAGAGACAGCGAGATAATTAAAGAACAGGGGATCTGCGAGGTTCATCATTAACTTGGAGATATTTTAAGGAGTATTAAGTAATGTCTGACCTTTACAGAGCCTTGGACTCAGAGAGGAGGGACAGGAGTGGCAGATGAAAATTCCCTCATCACTCCTTCTCTCATTCTCGTCTTTTCACTCTTCATCTCCTCCTGTCCCCTTTTCTCCCTCCTCCATCATTCCTCTGTGTTTTCATTTAACCTCTCCCTTCCTCTTCTCACCTCCTTTCATCCTTTCCCTCCCTCCCTCTTTACCTTCACCCTCTTACCCCCTCTCTCATCTTCCCTCGTCACCCTCTTTACTCCGTCATTGACTTCCTTTACCCTCTTCCTCCTCCTCTCTCTCGTTGGTATTTCTGCTCCTGAAGGACTCTTGTAATGACAGTGTGCAGATTCCAAAGGCCTCGCAGGCGTCACGCTGAATTACCCAGTTAACCACACACACACACACACACACACGTGTGGGCGCATGTATGAATCGACGAACACACACACACACGATGTGTGTGCGACTAACGAGGGAAATGCATCAGCCTTAACGAGGAGCAAAGCACCGACAACACCTTGTAGTTTAATGACATCTGCTAATCAGGAATGAAAGCTGCAGACGCGCACACACACACACGAAGGAAGCAACCTTTCTCTGTCACACACACACACACACACACACACACACACACACTGTTTCAGGTTTGGTTTTATTATGAATTCTTTTGATTTGCGATGAGGGTCGCGGTGGGCATCGCTCAGGCAGATTGGGAGTGACGGAGCAGGGAGGGGAAGAAGGATGGAGGACACAGATGGAGCTCAGCCAGTTTGGAGACACAAAGAGTGGAGGCAATTTTCAAAATAAAAGAAGTCTTTTATAATTTTTCAACTGGATTTTTGTATCTTCGGTGTGACACTTCTATCTTCATATTGACGATTTAGAAAACATTTTATTGAATGCTGAAATGCTGAAGATGTTTGGCACACAACCTTTAGAAAAGTTTGACCAACCTAAATACTTTTAGCTGTTCAGCTTTATTACAATGCATCTTTAGACATGTGTGAGGGTTTTCGAGGTTTGTTTAGTCTACGAAATATGAGAATCATCTAAAACCATTTCAATGAAACATCCATGGTTTCTGCTGGATTACTATGATGGGAGCGCTGAGTGCAATGCTCCCACAGATCCCTGTCAAAATGCACGGATGGAGTTCATTCTGCTCAGCGGAGCATGAAGCACAAAAAAAAAAAAGAAAAAGGTTTGAATCCCAGGCATAACATTACCAACATGTGCTTCCACACTGTGGGACCCGGGGAGCGAGCACACGAGAGACTTCCAACAGCTGAGCTGCTACCGTCCGCTAACACGAGAGACTTCCAACAGCTGAGCTGCTACCGTCCGCTAACTAGAATGGGGATTAAAAATATTTAATTTTGCACATCAGTTGTTTCGCACAGCGGCGTTTATTCGGACCTTACTGCGATTTAATGTTCTCGATGTTTCTGTTGATTTTTTGTGTTGCATTCAGGTTTGTACCGTATACGGTGCATGTACGTGTGGTTGTGAAATATATCGGTACAGGTGCTCTGTGTTGTGTTTGAAACTGTTATCTCCTCACTGCAGCTGGATAGAACACAGATTGGACCAGAGCTATAAATACTCTCTCTGAGACACACACACACACACACACACACACCATAAATACACCTTGACGCTGAGCTTGAGCTCAGTCCGCTCTGCCAAACCCGATTAAACAAGAAATAAATCACTGTAACACACACACACACACACACACACACATTTGAGCAGACACACATATACAGATCCATGTACCTGAACACATACACACAAATACAAAGAGAACACAGGTGTTAGCTGTTGCTGTGGCCTTTTGATGCCTAGTGGTGGAAACAGTTTGAATACTGCCAGCTGAACGCGACACCTTAAAGGAATAAAACTGATTTAAAGTTGAGTAAATCACTGCTGCTGAAGAAGAGAGCCCTTCAGGGGAACCTGTAAACCCCGATATAAGCTGATTGTTATTTGTGAGTTACCTTTGACCACTTTAAACCACTTGGCCGCTCTGTTTTAACTCTTCATAAATGAAACATAGAGCAAAAATGATCACCAGGTGATGCCAGGTGCTTTTAACGTACCTCTCTTAAATATCTTCTGCACTTATTCTTAGAATTTATGATGTATAAATGAGCCAAAAGCCGCGGTGCAGTCTTAAGGGGACTTTTAAGCTTTAAGTATAGATAGAAAAATGGCAAGTGGTTGTCGTTTATCTGCTGATTTTGATAGAAACGTTCATGAATCATAAAAAAAATATGGCCTTCACAGTTTTTAACAGTTCTTTCAGTCACGTCATCCTGGTGAAGGGTCTGTGTATATATTATTTATGTAATATTTTGGCTATATACAGACTCGATCTGGTGGCTACCACATCTTTTACCACATCTGTTTCAGGCCTAAACCAAGCGGCAACCTCCATGGCTGTGAAATGAAGCCAAAGCAAAAGCTGCAGTTCCTCTAACGTCCACTTGAGGCTGGATCCAGAAGTGAGTCAGTCTCCATAAGTCCCCATGTTAACCAGCAGAAATAAACATGTTTACAGCCTGGTACAAAAAACAGTTTTGGTCTCTGTAGCTAATTTCCCCGTTCATGACAACTGTACTGAGGGTGAATTTATATACAACTCACCTGTTCAGGTTATATTAAGGGTTAAAGTTAGGGATAATTAACAGCATGGCCGCTTTGATTTCCAGGTGGGTGCCATTACAGGTGTCTCATTTAAGCACCCTGAGGTAATTAAGCCTGCCTCAGGTCCGCCCGCGCTAAAACTCTTTGCCCATTTTTAGATTAGCCCGGAGGCGGCTGAGGCAGAACTGGCAAGATCGCGGCTCTTTAAAAAGCTGTGGGTGATGTCACGGATACGCTGTCCATGTTTTTATACTATATATGATCAAAACTGACTGATTTTATTCTGAAAGGACAATCAGCACAAGTTCTAAATGAACATACATCCCCCAAAACATACAGTAGATTCTAAAAACAGACTGTCAGTGGTCAAATAAATAAAATATGAGCAAGGCCTTGAAAAAACTGCAGGAAAATATAGTGTGGTTCCTCGTGGGGAAGGTGGAAATGTTCCCTGTAACTAACATTATGTTGTGTTCTCTGGAAGGTGTGGTGGGTTGAGTCTGGGTCAGAATTCCAGCTGAAGCTTTGCAGGTGTGTTTGTGCCCGAGAACAAAGTAGAAGGTAGATGTCGATGAGCAAGGGCATAGGAATAGGATAGGTGTGTGTGTGTTTGGTATTGACAGGGTTTTGTGGGCAGGAAACAATAAGTTTGAAATAAATGTAATTACTCGGATGCCAATTTGTTTCCACGGGCGACCTTTTGAACTTCTCAACATGCAAAGAAATAAACGCCGGTACTGAACTCGGATGACTCTGTCGTGGGCTCGGGGTGCATGTTCTCTCACATCAACACATTGTTTACTGGTGGGACTGTCTTAACCTCATTAGCCTGTGTCTGGCTGATTAGCATTAGGCTCTGTGGTGCAGAGAAACAACAATTACTGATCACTATCAGCATTTATTTAAATAATGGAGCAGCCAGGGCTTTGTACTGGCAAACAAAAGGTCAGAAATTAGCAGAGAAAAGCTGCAGCTTTCGTACGTGTGCATGGTTTGTCTGCAAATGTCGCATTGATCGATTTTAGTTTATCTGCTTCATTTAAAACTGTTTTGATTCTAAAGAAATGGGATCATAAATGATGCCATGGGGAGGAATGTTATCATATATATTGTTATACTACTTAATTTACAGAAAATGTCTAAAAAGCATTAAACTATTTTAAAAAATGTAAAAAACTGAAAACTACTGTAAAATTTTAGAGCTATTTTCAATAGATTTAGATTTTTTATTTTATTTACGGTGGAGCTCAGCGTTGCTTGGTGGGGGTGGGTGAGATGAAGCAGCAGGTGGATGATGGTCGACTGTCCTGGCGTAATGTGAAAACCAGATACAGCTCAAATCGGTTTACACGAAGCCGTAAGAGAGACAAATCGAGACATAAACAGAGCAAACAGAACGAGAACGATATTAAGAACAATAACTGTCACTTTAAAAAAAAAAGAAAACACAGCAGCTGTATGTTAGTCCTGCAAAGTGGCGCCAAGTTCTCAGTCTAACTAATTTAGAATGGAAACATGTCTCTAATGTGATGTTGTAGGATTTCAGTGATGGAGCTTTGTCGTATTATGCTTCCTTGCCACACACCACACACACACACACACATAACAGGCAAAAAATTAACCGACACCACACATTGACACGCACGTACAGTTAGTATCCATTTATAGACGGATGAGTCATCTACATGAAAACACACAGAAGAGCCTAATGCACCTTAAGGCATTACACTGAAAACTCACACATAACCTACCAACACACACACACACACACACACACACACACCACACACACGCCGAGCTGAAGACAATTGTGTGGACATGCTAACAGATATCTTTCCACGACAAAGGGAGACAGTAATTACCACCATCCTCAATCGGCCTATTAGCATTCAGTCGCTGCGTTCCCTTATCACACTGAAACACTGTGATTCACCACAATGACACAGCATCAGCATCAACGCAGCAGCATCAACAGCATCAACAGCAGCAGCTCATCAACAGCCAGCAGCATCACAGCAGCAGCAGCACAACAGCCGCCGCATCAACAGCTCAACAGCATCAAACAGCGCGCATCACAGCATCACAGCAGCATCAACAGCAGCAGCATCAACAACGCATCAACAGCAGCAGCATCAACAGCAGCAGCATCAACGGCATCAACAGCAGCAGCATCAAAGCATAGCATCAACAGCAGCACATCAAGCAGCATCCACAGCATCAACAGCAGCAGCATCAACAGCAGCAGCAGCAGCAATCAACAGCAACGCATCAAAAGCAGCAGCATCAACGCATCAACAGCAGCAGCATCAACAGCATCAACAGCAGCATCCACAGCATCAACAGCAGCAGCTCAACCAGCTCAGCATCAACAGCAGCAGCATCAACAGCAGCTCACGCATCAACAGCAGCGCATCAACAGCGCAGCAGCATCACAGCAGTCATCCACAAGCACGCAGCAGCAGCATCAACAGCATCAACAGCAGCACAGCAGCACAGCATCAACAGCAGCAGCATCATCAACACCGCAGCAGCACCAACAGCCAGCAGCATCAACAGCCGCAGCATCAACAGCAGCCATCAGCATCAACCAGCAGCAGCAGCATCAACAGCAGCAGCAGCATCACAGCATCAACAGCAGGCAGCAGCAGCAAGCATCAAACAGCAGCAGCATCATCCAACAGCAGCAGCAGCGCAATCAACCGCAGCAGCGCATCACCAGCATTAACAGCAGCATCAACAGCAGCAACATCAACAGCAGCAGCATCACATCGGCCCAGGTTGTGGCAT
>NC_040016.1:21001747-21008622 GCF_000972845.2 Larimichthys crocea | reverse complement strand
AGGTGGATGATGGTCGACTGTCCTGGCTTAATGTGAAAACCAGATCCAGCTCAAATCGGTTTACACGAAGCCGTAAGAGAGACAAATTGAGACATAAACAGAGCGAACAGAACGAGAACGATATTAAGAACAATAACTGTCACTTTAAAAAAAAAGAAAACACAGCAGCTGTATGTTAGTCCTGCAAACTGGCGCCAAGTTCTCAGTCTAACTAATTTAGAATGGAAACATGTCTCTAATGTGATGCTGTAGGATTTCAGTGATGGAGCTTTGTCGATGCCACAACCTGGGCCTGCTGTTGATGCTGTTGCTGTTGATGCTGCTGCTGTTGATGCTGTTGATGCTGCTGCTGTTGATGCTGCTGCTGTTGATGCTGTTGATGCTGTTGATGCTGCTGTTGATACTGTTGATGCTGCTGCTGCTGTTGATGCTGTTGATGCTGCTGCTGTTGATGCTGCTGCTGCTGCTGTTGATACTGTTGATGCTGCTGTTGATGCTGTTGATGCTGCTGCTGCTGTTGATGCTGATGCTGCTGCTGTTGATGCTGCTGCCGCTGCTGTTGATGCTGCTGCTGTTGATGCTGTTGATGCTGTTGCCCACTACATATATTATTACTGTCATTATTACTACCATATCTATTACTGTAATCATTTTTATCATTCATTATAATTCATTGTCATTTTATCAGTCATTGTACAACATGTTTGTGTTGATTTGTCCTGTACACGTGACATCCATTGCACGTCTGTCCGTCCTGGGAGAGGGATCCCTCCTCTGTGGCTCTTCCTGAGGTTTCTTCCACATTTTTTCCCTGTTAAAAGGGTTTTTGTGGGCAAGTTTTTCCTCACTCGAACCGAGGGTCTAAGGACAGAGGGTGTCACTCCCTGTACAGATTGTAAAGCCCTCTGAGGCAAATGTACTTTGTGACTTTGGGCTATACAAATAAAATTGATTTGATTGATTTGATTTGATTTGATGCTGCTGCTGTTGATGCTGTTGATGCTGCTGCTGTTGATGCTGCTGCTGTTGATGCTGTTGATGCTGCTGCTGTTGATGCTGCTGCTGTTGATGTTGATGCTGCTGCTGTTGCTGTTGATGCTGCTGCTGTTGATGCTGTTGATGCTGCTGCTGTTGATGCTGCTGCTGCTGTTGATGCTGCTGCTGTTGATGCTGCTGCTGATGATGCTGCTGTTGTTGATGCTGCTGTTGATGCTGCTGCTGTTGATGCTGCTGCTGTCATTGTGGTGAATCACAGTGTTTCAGTGTGATAAGGGAACGGCAGCGACTGAATGCTAATAGGCCGATTGAGGATGGTGGTAATTACTGTCTCGCCTTTGTCGTGGAAAGATATCTGTTAGCATGTCACACACAATTGTCTTCAGCTCACGCGTGTGTGTGTGTGTGTGTGTGTGTGTGTGTGTGTGTGTGTAGGTTATGTGCGAGTGTATTTCAGTGTAATGCCTTAAGGTGCATTAGGCTCTCTGTGTGTTTTCATGTAGATGAGCTCATCCATCTATAAATGGATACTGAACTGTACGTGCGTGTCAATGTGTGTGTCGGTTGATTGTTTTGCCTATTATGTTGTGTGTGTGTGCAAGGAAGCATAATAACAGGTGTGGCACTAAATGTGTCTTTGACACCTTAGTGAACTACTTTTTACTTACTTATTTCATCTCTCTCACACACACTAATCTCTTTTTACATTCAGACACACACTACGCTGAGGAGCATGGAGCAGCTCTGCTGTCGTCTGCCAAGATTTAAATGAAGTTTTGCGTAGATATTCATCCAGTTGTCAACATTCAAATGTTCTTTCCTTGGAGAGACACGGGGCACAAAGTTGCTATTACTTGTAATGTGCTCTGCAGTTTGTAATACGTTTGTAACTTGATTGAGTCAAATTAATTAATTTCAGGTGTCATCAAGATAAAAGAAATAATCGTAAGACAATGGCATGAATAGGAACTGTCACGATGAATCCTGCTCAGCGTCTGAGAAACAACAGTTTGAAATATCAAGGTTTTTGTGTGTGGAGGCGACATCACTCAACGCTCAGCTGTCTTTGGCGCTGATGAAGTTGAGAAAGTTCTACGTTCAGGGTTAATTGAGACGTGCACAAATTACACAGACAGAAGTCAGGTGGTGTGACGAGTGAGAAAGTCCTTGCATTTGTAAAACTGATGCTCGAAGAGTGAGAAAGCGTAGACCAAGCTGCCCGTCGGTGTGAATGTGTGAACTGTTTGTCTGCCCTGAGATGAACCGGCGACCTGTCCGGGGCGTACCCCGCCTCTCGACCAATGCCAGCTGGAATCTGCTCCAGGCAGTGCAAACAGAAGCGAGTGCTTTGTGCTTTCATTCTAGAGCGATTTGTTGAGATCTCTGTTTTGGTGTAACACCCGCTGTACATTAGTGTTCTGAATCAATAAAACATGAAAAGGTTCAGGCTAATAACTGGGCACCAGCAGGGGGTTTGTGTGTGTGTCTTTTTATATGAAGAAGATTTAAAACATTTCATCTTGTCCCCACTTCCTTTGCGGGTCTGTTAGAGGGTTCAGACATTATTTTAACGTAACCCAGCGAGGGCAAAATGTCAATAAAGGCTCTCACGAGCTGTTCTCGTCCCCCCCACTGCAGCCAAACGTAATTATCACACCGCCCGAGGCCGTACCTCATTCTGATTTCCTAACCACTGTTTCACTTTATGATCTGTGTGTATCGATCGCTGTGCGCTTGGCCCGAGCAGCTGGTTTTAAAGCTGTACCATTGTACAGAAATCTGTACGCAGGCTAATTACATGTTGGGTAACAAACTTGATATGAGCCGCCATTGTCTGGGAAAATAAATTGGAGAGAGCTTCATTAAATAAACAGCTGTACTTTCTTTGGAACAGAAGAAAAGGGAACTCCCACACTGACTGAATATCAAACAAGGTCTTCTTCTTCACCCAATATCTCAATGAAAGCGCTACCAATTTGTAATCATCTACATTATATCACGGATAAATCCAACAATAGGAATAATACGCATGATTACCAAGTTTGAATGAGGGAAAGTTTAAATGTTACGGCCTACAATGATGCCAACCACCTTTAAACGTGGTCCGAGTGATCAGATCTTATTGTGCATTCACACATGCACACAAGAAAACAGGGATTCTCATGGGGTTTGTTACAGCAGCAGAGTAACGCCCATGGTTATGTGTTCTTGTGATCACATATGGGTGAAGTTTGGGTGTATGCATACTTTTGGTCACACAGCGCTATGCTGAACGGTAATGTTGTGGAGAAATTGCTGAAGTCAAAGGTCAATGGTGAGGTCAGGAGTTCAGAAAGTGTTCAGGAGCCTCTGATGTCTTATGCTGTATTATTTATTGACGCTTGGCCAAGGAGAATTAGAGACACTCTCAAAGTTCATCAGAAGTGCCTGAGTCGGTCTCACATTCTGCCCAACTCATCCTGGTGGATCGACTTTAAACCCCAAGATAACACCACAAATATACACGCCCAGAATTAGTCAAAGAGAATGTCTTTACCCATGGAGGTGTTATTGTCAGCATGTTCTAGTCTGGAGACACAGATGTCTGTTTACGCAGATTGGACCGTCAACAACAAGCTATCTATTATGTCTATGAAGGCAGCAACAGGTCTCTGTGACCCTGGACACCACAGTGTTGAGATAGACTGGTACCTACTGTTCCCAACCAAAGACAAACAACTAATACTGCTGAGGACCTCAAGGCCCACACGTGACCTCGTGTAACCTAAGGATAGAAAATTCCATAACAGGTAAGAGACCCAAAATGCAAACACCAAACGAAGACTAGAATCAGTTAATTGAAAGGCAATGGTGCAACCCTGCTCCTGAGTTGCACCATCTTGAAGGGAGGAGATCCAGAACGATGCAGGGCTGGTAATGGAAAAATACTTCAGGAGCTGGTGTTAGGGACAAGATAGAGATGGACATGACCATAAACCAAATCCATAAATGGATAGTATATTGTGACGGACTTAGATTTCATTTCTGTTTCAGATACTGAGAGAGACGGATAGACGTGAAAGTTTGATTAACAGAGTGAAAGTCATTTTTCATTTCCACTCCCACCCCCCAAAGTTTGCCTTCCACTTCACTCCCGTCATAACAGGAGTTCCTACTCGAAGGTGCAGCCACAGATTAAAAAAGAGTCTCGAGCCCCGAGACGATTGAGCCGTGTGTCGTGCACAGCAGTGGAGTGGGCCCCCGCATGAGAGCGGCGTCAGTAATGTTTGGTACACTAACTGCGAGTCTCCAGTGAGTGTACCGGGCTCGCAGCAGAGCGCAGAGTTTGGTTATGTGTTTACTCTGAAAATCTCATCTCCTCTGAATCAATACTCCATTTACCAGCAGCCCACAAGACTCGAGCTGAGTAAGGAGTGCTGTGCTCCTCACTCCACCTCGTGCATTGTGTTTCCTTTCATTCTCCTTTCCTCTGTCGTTCTCTCCATCCATCTATCCCCGCCTCGTGTCCTTTCTTTTTGTCTCTCCATCCTGTCCTCTACCTTCATCGTCCTCTTCTCTGCCTCCCTCTCGAATCTAACATCCACCTTTATCGTTCCTCAAATCCAGTCGTCTTCCCTTCTTCACATACTTGTCTCCTTCTCCCTCTTTTTTCCTGCGTCATCACGTCAGGCTTTTTCCTTCATGTCTTTTCTCTTCTCTTTCCTCTCTCCTCTTCTTCTTCCACCTTTTTCTCTACCTGCACCGACTCTTTCACTCCCCTCATTGTCTTGCCTCCTCTCTGACATTTTGTCTCCTAATCTCGTCTCCCCATCTCTGATTCCTCTCCTCTTCTCGCCTCTCATTTTTCTCCTTATCTCTCTTTTTGTCTTTCCTTTCACAAATCTCTCTCCTCTGTCTGTCGTTACTTCAGCCTTGTCTTCTTTCTCGTCCCTTCTGTTTGACGTTTCCTCTCCAGTCCTCCCCTCATCCTTCTCTCCTCTCCTAAAACCAATTTCCCCACAGGTCGTGTGGGGTCTGTGTGTGTGTGTGTGTGTGTGTGTCTGTGTGTGTGTGTTTATGCGAGTCAAGCGCCAGCTGTATTAAACACTTAGCCTTTTTTTTTTTCTCCTCTCCTGAGCCAAGACAATTTATCCATCGCTCAGGGCGAGAGGAACGAAATGGCTAAATCACATTGTGCCATTAATTTAATTAGCTTGTAATTGACATTTTAAATGCTTCACATTTAAATTAGCGGGCTCTGGCTTCACAATGGAAGCCACAGCAACCGAGAGATTGATTAAATCTCAGCAAAGCAGCGGAGACAGAGGGAGGAAAGAAAGCACGTACTTTAAGAGAGAATCATGCAAGAGCTATGAGGGAGGAAAGGAAATCAAAGACCTTTCTCCTTAGTGGAGAGCATGAGTAAGAAGAGGAGAGTGTAAAAGAAAAACAAAGATTGAGACAGAGATACGAGGAGGTGGCAAAAGAAAGAGAAACCAGGAGAGAGAAGTGTCCGTTATCTTCTCCTCGCCAGATGCTGCAGAGGTAAGAAGGTCGTCTGTCCTCTGGCTCAGTCGTCCCAATCAAATCAGCCAGTGGACGAAGTGTAGACTAGACTTTGGACAAAATGCTTTCTGGTGTGTGTGTGTGTGTGTGTGTGTGTGTGTGTGTGTTAGCCCTGAAGCTGCCAGTGATCCAAAGGAGAACAGATGATATTATAGTTTATAGAAATACAGAAACAAGATCGTGAAGAGAATACTGTCATTTTATTGCTGTCACTAATGTTCTTGACTGACAATGATTAGGTAATCATTGTCAAAAATCTGTGCTGTTCAGATCACGGTGGGCTTTTCAGTCCCTCTAGTTTTTCGCGATTTTGCGATCGCGTGGATTACCGTGTAATCAGCAATATGCCGCATATTTTCGTGAGGCCGCATATTTCCTACTATGTCGCACAATTATTGCAAAATAACCAAACATGCCGTCCCTTCCCCACGACACATATGTGTTTTCCACCATAGATCAAATAAACAGCTCTGCCATAGATGTGTCTTCCACACCACCTGTTTGACACACACACACACACACACCTGCCCTCATATATATCTGCAAATGACCGAGCAAAACAATATCTGGCAATTTTACATGCAAGCGGAGGAAAACTTAAGAGAGAATCATGCAAGAGCTATGAGGGAGGAAAGGAAATCAAAATACCTTTCTCTAAGTGGAGAGCATGAGTAAGAAGAGGAGAGTGTAAAGAAAAACAAAGTTGGACAAAGATACGAGGAGGTGGCAAAAGAAAGAGACACCAGGAGAGAGAAGTGTCCGTTATCTTCTCCTCGCCAGATGCTGCAGAGGTAAGAAGGTCGTCTGTCCCTGGCTCAGTCGCCCAATCAAATCAGCCAGTGGACCAAGTGTGACTAGACTGTGAGACAAATGCTTTTTTGTGTGTGTGTGTGTGTTGTGGTGTGTGGGTGTGTTAGCCCGAAGCTGCCGTGATCCAAAGGAGACCAGATGATTTTAGTTTATAGATGAACAAGATCGTGAAGGATACTGTCCTTTTTTGCTGTCTATGTTCTGACTGACAATGTTGGTAATCTGTACTCTGTGCGTTCAGATCACGGGGGGCTTTCAGTCCCTCGTTTTTCGCGTTTTGCGATCGCGTGGATTACCGTGTTCGCACATATGCCGCATTTTTCCTCTTGTCGCACTTTTGCAAAATACCACAACTGCCGTCCCTCCCCACGACCACTTATTTTTTGATCAAAATTAGGATTGTACTGGGCTCGCTGTTTTACACCTGGAGGGAGGTATGTTGTGTTTGCTTTTTGTTTATTTTGTGTATTCCCCTTATCTAGCATGTGTTGTTGAAGTTGCCTGGGAAAGGAAATTAAAAAGGT
>NC_040016.1:20933234-21001737 GCF_000972845.2 Larimichthys crocea | reverse complement strand
TTAAAAATGTTCAAGGACATGAGAAACAGACTAAAGGAAGTGTCATTTTGGAGAAGAAACATAATGTTCATTACTAAGGGGAAAACCAAAAAAGGAAATCGTTAGTGGGAAGATGTTCGAGACAGCCCATTTTGAATGAATTGTATAAAAACTACCTATCAGAGCTCCACAGGGAGCCTTTTTCTCTGTAACCCTCTTGCATGTTGCACTGTTAAACGCTCCTTCTTGTACAAGAATATTAAATTCAACTTAAACTTTGATACTTTGAATCCAGTCCTCCTTATTCAAAGGTTCTTCTTAAAAAATTCTCATGACATGTGTTTTCCACCATAGTTTAAATAAACGGCTCCGCCATAGATGTGTCTTCCACACTACCTGTTTGACACACACACACACACACACACACACACCACCATGGTAACATTAGTTAGAGATGGCGACGACTAACAAGTCCCACCTGCCGTCATATATATCGGCAAATGACCGAGCCGTCATATATATCGGCAAATGACCGAGCAAAACAATATCCGGCAATTTGACATGCAAGCGGAGGAAAACTATTTTGTAGCCCGTGTAACAAAGTCCTCGACCATCGACAGATTATATCATTGATCGTTGGAATCACTTGTGCATTGTGCATATGGGTGACTGCTAACCATTGTGATTGACTGGTTAATGCGTTTTTACACTCCAGTACTAATGTTAAGATTCTTACAGAAAATAAAAAGGAAACAGTGTTTCTCAATCTGTCTGCCTTGTTTTTGTCTTATTAAGCCTGTTTAGACTTTAGATGCGGTTTAAAACAAAAAAAAAAACAACAAAAAAGGGGGCGCAAAATCATTTTGATCGCAAAAATCACAAAAAAATCCTGGTGGCACTGACTTTTATGCAGAACCAAGCATGACTTCATCTTTTCACTGTACGGTGCATCTGCTGTGTGCTGCGAATATGGAACGATGCACATCGTGTTTCATGACAGCTTAATTACTGAAATTGTTCAGATTGCAGCAGCTCTCACTGCTGCTCTTACAGACGATGAATATAAACATCAGCACGCCTGTATCTGCAGGTCTGAACTGCTGCTTCTGTTACTTTTCAAGCATGTTGCGGATGGTTCAAACTGTAGTATGTAGGCTTGTGTTTATATTACCAGGCAGTAACATACTGATTGGACCAGAACCAACCTGGTTCATTTCATTTTACAGTTCTAGGTCTCAAGAAACGGTGACATCTCTCTTAAATGAGAACTTTTAGCTGAGAGTGTGAGTAGAAATGTAATCATAAAAAGTTTTTTCTTTCAGTCCAATGTTAACTTTTAGTTAAAACTGTCCCCAAATAAGTTCCTTTATAAATATGAGATCAGTAAATTAGCCCAAAGTAATCAACAGACCACAGCATTGGATCCCAGGCCCTTTTCCAGTGTTTCATTTATCAAAACTTCAAAGATTTGATAGTCATAAGCAGATATATTTCTGTTTTTAAGTACCAACAATCATCACTGGCTGAGGGTGGTGACTGCATAGTTGTTCCACCTACTCTTACCATGGCAGTATTTATAGAACACACATACCTGCTTCATAAGAAAAATGAAATAAATCTCACTTTCTACAATATGGGACCTTTAAGTCGTGCATAATGCACACCTATAAAACATAAATCTCATCTATATTTAATTCTACGCCTCCACGATTTACGTCCAATGCCAACATTTAGTGCGTCCTTAGAAAGTAAGGACGTGAAGGTCGGGTCACCTGTTTCAGAGCAGACGCTGAAACACAAAGGAAGCGAATACACACATGTCTGAACCTGAATACACTCCACAGTCCAGGGGGGGAGGAAACCATTGATTTGGGCCATTGACTGAATTAATATGATTAGCATGGCTCTTGTCAGATTCTGATGAGTGTGTGTGTGTGTGTAAGAGTGTCAGAAAGAGAAATGTTGAATGAATATGATTAGTATGGTTCCCGCCGGTGTCTGCAATGTGTTTGTGAGACAGAACAAATGATGGGGAAGAGAGACTGATGGACAGGGTTACAACTTAGACAGAACAAGAGCTGTGAATTAATACGGTCTGACTCCAGGAGAGAGAGAGAGATACAATATGCATTGCATATTCGAGTGTGTGGAGGAGAGTATAGAAGGCCAGAATGACTGTGGATGTCAGCACTTTTCATCTATTTTCAAAGGGACCCTTCACATACCTACACACACACACACACACACACACACACACACACACACACACACACACACACACACACAAAGGCAGGTATCAGGCATGGAGCCTGATCTCTCTTCCATGTTTTTTTAATATTCTTTCAGCTGCAGATTTTCAAAGGAAAGTCCGTCACAGCGACGACGTGTTTGATCTGCACGCTGTCATCAGCAGACAGTGGACGGACGGAGGCGGTGGGACGGGTGGAGGGAGATCTGCAGCTATTGGATAAATCTGCAAATGCCAAATTAGCATTTTTAAGACCTTTTTTTGAAATAGCTGCTTAGAATTGAGGTTTGAGGTTACACACACACACACAGTAAACATGAAATACAAAAATCAAACCAATCGTCTTTCTGACGTGTCTTTGGTGAGGCGTGTTAAACTACAACAAACATTACATAGGAGGATGTTCAGGGTGATGTCATGTTGTTTGGTGAATAAAACTGTCCAATCAGGAGGCGTGAGCTGCAACTATGGTGTTAAATATGTAAAAACAGAGAAGTGATGATCGTCGCTTGCATATTGTAAATTTAGT
Source organism: Larimichthys crocea (assembly GCF_000972845.2). Classification (NCBI taxonomy): domain Eukaryota; kingdom Metazoa; phylum Chordata; class Actinopteri; family Sciaenidae; genus Larimichthys; species Larimichthys crocea. Next base: position 20,998,981 of record NC_040016.1, on the reverse strand, counting down.
GAAACAGGCCCTTTGTCCATGTCACTGATGTGGGCTGTGTTTTGACAGATTGAACACAAACCGTATTTCCAATCATTGAACCGAAATCACTGGGAGCATCCTGAGCCCTTCCTGAACGTCTACATAGTTATTTTGTGTTGATAAAGTGAAGAAATGTGACCTTTAGAGCGATTCAAAGAAACGTTACTTCTGCTTTCCTCCACAAATGTTCCCGCCTTTTTAACATGGCAGTCTATGAGGCTGTGGATGGGTGTTGGTGGCGCATCTTTGTGTGTTACACCAAAACTATAAGGCTGACAGCTTTAGCAGACGAATGTGAGTGAGAAGACAAATTTTCCTACGTTTCTATGTATAAATCGTGTCTGTAGTGGGGCATCTGAGGCCACGGTAGTCGAATATGTTTTATTTTTTCACAGATTTTTTTATTTCAGTGTACAGTGGGTCAGATATACATGCATACTGATACATACAGAACATAATATCAATAACCAGGTTTCCAATAGTGTATAATCACCTGGAAATAAGAATCATAATGTTAGAATGAGCCTTTTATCTACAGATACCACGGCTCTTCTTCCACAGAGGGAGTTATGATCAGCAACTACACGTCGAGCACTAAGTTCTACACACTGGTCCTCTGGATGGACCTCTGTGAACTGTTGACATCCACCAGTTATGGCTGTGCCACGTGTCAACTGCGCTGCGGCCAGTGGATCAGATGGCATCTAATGTTGACAATGCTTGTGTTTCCACCAGACGTATTTCAGAAGCGTCCTAGAGACGCTCTTCACTCTGCTCCTGTTGATAGATGCCCCGACCAGCCACATCAAGCAGCCCAGAGCAGACTGAGCTGGCCGGAAGTCAGACACAGTGGAGTCTTATAAAAGCATGAAACTGGAGCTCCTTGAAGCTACGTGAAATTAGTCTTTCTTTGGAAAATACGTGGACAGATGTGGCTCCATCATGCGATAGCAAGGTCTCCATTTGCGACATTAAATTGGGTTGCACTGGAAATCTGGCGACGACAGATGGTGAAAGAAAGGAATTTAAGAGGGAATACGCTTTATTTTGAATTCACCGACTTGAGCGCTGACTGCACATGCCGTTAGGTAATCTGTAATAATATCGAGATGAGAGTTTGGGTACAAAACTAGGATGTAACTCAGAGTTAAATGTAGAGCAGAGCAAGGATCCTCTCTCCCTTCCTCACTCTGAAATTCATTTCATTTCTCCATTTCTTTCTCTCCCTCCCTTTTCTCCTCTGCTCCTTTTGCTGTATTCATTCCCCTCACTTCAGTGAAGATCTAAAAGGCCACTGACCCTCATCATCAAATGCATTACAGGTGTGTGTGTGCGTGTGTGTGTGTGTGTGTCACAGATAAAGACAAAAAGTTGAATGAGAAAATGGACTTGTGTGTTTGTGTGGTTATACACAGGTGTACATGCGTGTGTGTGTGCGCGACACCGGCAGCTTGTTTCTGCACTGAGTTCTTCCTCTTCACGGATCCCGTTGACCTTCCATGATGAAGGTTTATGTTTTCTGTCTCTTTCATAACGCGCATTCATCTCATTCGAGGTTTGTGCGCCGATAATGTTGAAATAAATTTAGTTTCAAGGCTTTTGTTGCATTGATCAAGTTTAATTAGAATTATTTGGTTAATTATATATTGTTAGACTTCAGCCTTGGAAAGTACTTGTTTCTTAGTGGCTGAGGTCTTCATTTGTATAAATGGCGACATCAAACGAAGCGTGACTACCATTTTAAAACCGACTGCTACTGCATGAAACTATAGCAACAGTCCTTCTAAGTTCTTCTCTTCTCCTCTTTAACTAAGAATCTGAACAAAGCGTCTCTTTGAGTTATTTTTTTAGGACTGAAGTGAATTCATGTCTCGGCAAAATGTTTCATAACAAATAAAAATAGAAAATTCCCGCAGAAATTTTGAGAGTGATAACAAATAAAAATAGAAAATTCCCGCAGAAATTTTGAGAGTGATGAGTGGAATGGGGGTCTTCGCATGTTAGCATTGGCCGCTAATGTTAGCAATTAGAATGTCTTTACAGCTAGCTGCTCTGCTGTCTCTGTCATTTTAGACAGACGAGTTCAAAGTGCCAATAACTGCTAAAATGGCCGCCGCTGGGCTTCTGCCTGCTGGCCCTAATCAGCAGAGCAGTTATTGAATACACATATAGTCTTTTATTTTGAAGGGGCTCTTATTTTGAAAATAGCCCCTCTCCCCTTTCCTCCTTCAGGCAGGCTTGAGGTTGCCAAGCAACCAGGACCAACTGCCGGCCCTAATCAGCAGAGCAGTTACTGCACCTGTTAGAATGTCAGTTGGAAATGCTGACAGAGAGAGAGAGAAAATGCTGAGACCACCCCTCGAACAGGAAGGATTTCTGGCCAAACCGTATTTCCAATCATTGAACCGAAATCACTGGGAGCATCCTGAGCCCTTCCTGAACGTCTACATAGTTATTTTGTGTTGATAAAGTGAAGAAATGTGACCTTTAGAGCGATTCAAAGAAACGTTACTTCTGCTTTCCTCCAGAAATGTTCCCACCTTTTTAACATGGCAGTCTATGAGGCTGTGGATGGGTGTTGGTGGCGCATCTTTGTGTGTTACGCCAAAACTATAAGGCTGACAGCTTTAGCAGACGAATGTGAGTGAGAAGACAAATTTTCCTATGTTTCTATGTATAAATCATGTCTGTAGTGGGGCATTTGAGGCCACGGTAGTCGAATACGTTTTATTTTTTCACTGATTTTTCTCTCTGCTCCTCACTCTAGCTGATGATGTCATCCACTCTAGCTCAAACATTCCGCCACATACACACCCATTATAAACCCAGAAATCTGAGTAAAAACCTGCTCAACTTTAAGCCTTGATAGTTAAAAAATGGTAAAAGCTGTCGATGAGTGAAGTGAATCCCTGAAGAGAAGGCAAGAGTACCTACATTTTAAAGTTTAAATGAAGTCTAGCTATGGGAGTAGTTGACTTGTGTCGTGGGCACTCGTCACTAACAATGACTTTTATGTTAAAAGACAAACACGAGAGCTGGCGCTGTGGAGTGAATGCAGGTTTTTCTATTTATTTGAGTGGTGGGGGTCGTCTGTATAGCCTGAGACAGGGTTGTCCACAAAAAAAAAAAAGAAAATTGGAAAAATGCAGCCCGACATAACACTGCAGCTGCCAATCAGGGAATGAGACTAGTCAAGCCTCCAAAGTCGGCCTGAAATGTCTCTAAAGCTGACCTCATCTAGGCGCAATTTACGCTGCAAAATAGAAACACGAAGAAGTTTAATTTAATTTGTGTCCCATGGTTTGAGAAAGAATTTAAGCGACGTAGACGGTCAATGAGAGCGAGTAAAGCCGGTTAATCAGAGAAATAGAAAGTTATTTCTGGGTTGTTTCACAGCAGGTACATCCAACACATGTAGACGCATGGGTGGATCGGAGATAGGTTGAATGAAGCCTGGGTGGTCAAACAAAGCCACCTGTGACGTCATCCACTTGTCAATCAAAGCGACCACACTCTGAAATATGCATAACTTAACACCAAGAAGCCGTGAGCTGGCCACGATGAGCAGAACTCCACCTGATCTTTGTCATATCTCACAGAGCAACAGATCAACAAAACAGCCGTCAATGAATGTTTGTTGTTGTTTTTTTCCCATTTGGAGAAACATAGATTTGAACTTTGTAAATCACAAGAAGAAATTTTTCTGTTTTCCATTTCAGTGTGTAATTATTTACACTTTTCGAAGCCACATCCACCAAAATCATTTTCATCTTTTTTTCTTTTTCGCAACCATTACACTGACAGAATGACTATGGATTACACGTCCGATGTGGCTATTTTCAGCCGTGACAGGAAAAAGAAAGAAAAATACAGTTTCTACATAAAAAGCAGCAATCAAATGTGCCATTTGTGCCGCTGAGATGGCAGCGCCTTAGTCACAGTCACAGTAAATACAGAGTCAATAATCATCCGACTGCCCTCCCAAGAAAAAGGTTATTTTAGAGACAGTGCACATAAACGTGTTTGTTTATGTCGAAACTGTCAGCGAAGAAAATAAGTTTCATTGTTCTGTGAGCCGTTGATTAGCAGTCAGACTGATTAAATTGTTAAGAAACACTTAGATTCTGTGTTCCAATGTCCAAATGACAAATGATTCTACTTACAGGACAATGGATGAGAAACAAATCTGCGCTCTTTGGCTGACGAAATGACAGCACTTTTACAGGATATACTTTGTCCTGGATTACATTCGTGAGGCAACAAGCTTTAACAAGTGACAGCGAAAATGACAGCCAGCAAGAAACATCATCATCACGAGTGGTTGGAAAAGGCCTGTCACAACAAATGGAAATGTAATCGCTCTCATATGAATTCTAACAATCATCAAACGCCGCCCCTTAAACAACTTACAGAGAAAATTAAGTTTTACCCGGTTTGTGCCGAGCAGCATGTCAAAACATAAGTGCTCTAATAATATTCATAGGCTGATGTTTTTGCTTCATTTTGAAACGTGCTGTTTTTCAGGGCAGTAAAAATAACTGTCTGATAAAGTCTTTATGCCAGTGACTAATGTGTCCTTTTTCAACTCCCACGCAGGAGATTCAGTTTGTGCCAAGGTGTTGCTGCTGTGCCTGTTTGTTTTATAGAATTTAATGTATAATTACTGGACTGTTGGAGTTACTTTGAGATGTATTTGCCCAAGGAAGTTTGTCCTTGCTACCGTCAGCAAGTGCTCAGTGAGTTGTTGAGTGGCTGTAAACATTTCTATTAAGACTATGGTCCTAATAACCTGCTACACATGGAAAGGGTTGGGGGTTATGATTTGCTGCTATATAAATTAATTCAATTCAATTAAATAAACTGAAATTGTATAGCTGGACAGTGCAGAAACCATGACCCTGTTAATACAGATCCTCAAGTGGTAACAACGACAACGTGGCCTAAATTGTTCAGCCAATATGGAGCTAGTACATGATACTGTTTAATTTTAATTTCAAATGAAGTCAGATTCAATCTAATTTAAATCGAATCTGTGTCTGTGTGACGTCCTAAATTTGAAATGACGTGTTGTAGTTTCATTTGGAGCTATGAGTAAATGCAAACGACAGTGATGTATGAATGAATGTGCAAAGCCATCCCACTGAGAAAAAGACAAAATTAAACAGAAGCCGTGTATGTGAAGATAATGTACACAAGCTGGGAAAACCTGGAAAAATGGCAGCTCAGATCAAAACAGTAAGTGTGCAATAGTGTAGGGTGTTCTTAATGTTCATTAAATCTTTCTAGTTTCATCTGCTAAATAAATAATATTAACAAAACAACTAACAAAACGTATAAAATGTGATAAAAGTAGCACAGGTCAGCTGCTATAGTCCCTGTATGTGGGCAGTAAGATCCACACCAAGAAGGTGCAAATGAGTTTGACGGCTATGGGACACAGAGACAGTCGGATTTCATAATTATAGGAAGTTATTAGTAATATTTTCTTTGATAATTATGATACAAACAGACCTGGCTACAGGTACATTCACATTAGTAATGCTCGGGTTTCAAATTGAGCGGGTGCCCGCGGTCACGAGTCACCAAACAATATTTTTTATATTTGGGTCGCGAGTAAAGTTTTGTAATTTATGTAGTAGACTAGTTTCTGTTAAATACACAGACTTTATTGGCTGAAAAACTGGCGCGAAGACGCCACGAGCTCTACAGGAGGTAGAGAAAGTATAGACTACTTTTTAAAATGCGGGTCAGGAAGCGGGTTGGGTACAATATTTCACAATTATTTGCTGCGGTCCCAGTTAGTTTAAAACGTCGGTCGGTGCAGGTCGATCAAACATGGACCCGTGCATCACTGAGTCACATGTACTTCACTGGCCAACGTTTGATGACATTTGCCGGACTCCTGTGCAGTCATTTTGTAGTTGATATGAATGAAAGCTATTCTGAAAGGAAACACAAATGTAACCTCATACCAACAATCTAAAAAAGTACCCCGCTGTCTCCAAGCCTATGGCATATTTATGAAGATTTGTGATGTGTGAACATGTGCACAGGCATGTGATTTTGTATGTTTGTGTGTGTGTGTGCTGGAGTTGGAGGAGGGGAGGAGGGTTACACACTTGCCTGAGCGTCTGTTGATTGCAGCCGGATGGAAAAACAATTGGAAACGCCTCTCTAGCTGATGGATCCATGTAATCAGCGGTTACAAAGTGAGCTGCGTTCAGAATAACAATGTTTTTTTTTTTTTTGCAACACAGCTAGTTACCATATAGATAAGACAGACGCAACACCGCCACCCTGGTATTTTCGTCTGTCATTAGAATGCAATCAGAGGCTCACGTCTGCTCGACAGCAGCCTCTTGAGCTGAACTGTTCCAGTCTATTGACTGCTGACCGTATTTAAGAGGCTAAAAGTGTAATTCAAAGGTGAACAAACTCGAAGGCTGCCTTTGCACAGCGCAGTGTATTTACTGTATGGGACTGGAGGAGTGCCTCAGCTCTGCAAATGAAATCCCACATTACTATCAATAAAGACTCAAACTTATATACCAGATATTGTGCATCTTAAGTCATGTTTTCTGTCCTGACTCCGTCTTTGGCTTGTGTTTTCACTCAATCTCATCTCATTTTTTGGCCTTTTCAAACTTTATTTTGATAGAGACAGCTGAAGAGTGACAGGAAATGTGGGGAGAGAAAGAGAGAGATGGGGAATGACATGCAGGAAAGAGCCACAGGTCGGATTCGAACCCTGGGCTTCCGCAGCAAGGACTGAGGTTTCGCGCATGGGGCGGCTGCTCCACCAACTGAGCTAAACACCGCCCCGATCTCAGCCAGACGACTGTAGAAGGTGTCCAGTGGCGTAGGTGACCTGTCCTGTACCCCAATTCTTGTGCAAAGTCGGATAAATGCTGCAACAATTCCTCGAGTAACTCGAGTAACTCGATTACAAAAAAATGGTCAAGGAATTTCCTCAGCCTCGAAGCCTCGTTTGCACGGATTCTTTTTAGTGTGACACAACACGCTTACGTTACATGCGTCCCCTGCAAAGCAGAAGACGGAAGCGGCTTTCGGTAACGTGTGTGGACAGTGTTGATGTACAGAACGGCAGACAGCGACCGAAAACAATGGAAACAGTGCAAATCAGCAAACGCAGCAAAGCGAATTGTATACGATTAATCGATAGAATATTCGACAGAATACTCGATTACCAAAATATTCGATAGCTGCAGTCCTAGTTGGGATTGACATCACAGTCACATTCAGTCACAGTTTTGTGCAACAGACTTGCATGCTGTCATGAGTCATATCATCTCTCTGTGATTTACTGCTGTTGCTGTTAGTTAATGTTCGCTCAGTTTGTAAGTCAGGCTGCTCGGGCTGTGAGAATGACTGAGCCATGAGCCGCTGGACAAGAGTAAATGTGGGACTGACTTTTAGTGGTTGGTGAGAGCTTGGTGAAATAAAAGGCTGAAAGACAGACGCCGAGCTGGGCTGACTGCTGCTGGACTAGTCAGTGATATCAGCTGCTGCTGGGTCTGCTGCTGTCATGGTTTTGTTATGTCCTGTTTTGTGTTGAAAGTCCTTCCTCGTGTGTCTGGTGCAACATGATTCAGCGTCTAGTTATCCTCACCCGGCCTGAGTATTCAATCTGTGAACGCTTTCACCAAAATATTTATAATATTTGAACTACCTGATGGAAACTGATGCTGTTGCAGGTTTGTGCTGATGTGTATTCACGTCCTAACGCAGACAAAACAGACAACAAGGAAACTATTTAACAAATAGCCGTATACTTACCCTTCGTATAAGCACATAAATCAAGGGCAAATGACAGAACCTGAGCCGGTTACTAAAGTCCGCTTCTTAAGGAGCATGATGCCGTGTGGAGGACGGACCAAACCAGCGTCATGGAGCCATGCCCTCTGTGATTGGTACAACTGTTTCAGAGCTGACATGTGAGTGATGTGACTGGCTGAGAGAGTATTTAATAATCACACCCCCGCTCATCTATATACACCTTCACACAGCCCCTTTGCACAATGCTCTGCTGCAGAAAATAAAAGGTGGAGATGGAGATGCTGCATGCGTGTATAACACCTTGCACTTTAAATATTAAACTGAGGGTTCAATGCATGCTCCCTTTGCAGAGCCAGGCCTGAATATAAAATGATCATGACTACATATAAAAATGTACATATCGAGAATCTGGTGGTGCCCAGTCGGCATGGGGCAGGATGCCTCTGCATACTGCTACATATTAAATAAGATCTGAAACAGAAATGGAACAGTAGCAGAGAAAGTGTAAGTAACAGTATTCTGCCAGCAGGATTCAACCCCAACCTTTAGGAATACCTGTCAGGTACGCAGCCTGCCGATCCTACAGGGAGGCTCCGAGGTCTGTTCTCCTTCTGTCTTATTTTTCTATTACCAGGAGCTACAGGGAGCCTCAGCAAGGAGAGCAGAGGGGTCACCATGGTGTCACTCCCTGGATATGTAAGACTGCAGACGTGGACACGGGGAGACTGAACGTGTGTGTGTGTGTGTGTGTGTGTACAGAAGTACTGCGAGAAAGACAACAACATCAGATGTGTGCACACGTGTTTGGTGTATGTGTGTGTGTGTGACCTACCACCAAGCGACAGGCCAATGAAAAGAACACCAGGACACCGCTGCCCTCCTACAAAAACATCATCACAGCAGAACCGGTCAAAAGTCATTCCCAGTCTTTCCAGAGTGTGTGTGTGTGTGTGTGTGTTTAAAGTGTGTGTTTAAAGTGTGTGTTTGTGTGTGTTTTCACCTTTGTAGAATAGAGTAATCATCTGTGTAGTGACATGTACGCACACGTGAAGAATGATGCATATATTTGCATATTTGTGTACCGCATGCGTGTTGTGATGCACACAGCAGGACCAGGGGTCATGTTTCCACCCAGCGTTATGATGCTGAGGGTGTGTGTGTGTGTGTGTGTGTGTGTGTGTGTGTGTGTGTGCATTAGTATGGGGCGCAGAGCGCACGGCGGGGGACGTGGAGGTGATAAGTCAGCCTTCTACCTCGAATTATAATGATGTCCGCTGCTCTGCTCCTGTTCCCTGCTGGACACCCTCCCTTTCTCTACAGCTGCATCTTTTACTGTACAACACCTGAACACACACACACACACACACACACACTTTGTAGTAGTTGCACTATTTTTAACCACACTCCTGTTGTAGCTCTGCTGCTCCATCTTCCACATGGGAAAGTTTTTCAAAAATCAAGTTTCACTTTCTTCGTCGAGAATCTTCTATGGCCAGAAAAATGAAGGCAACCCATGACCTTTAGAGCACATATCTGTGATGAATTATTATAAACTCAAGAAGCTTCTTCAGAGGAACCAATGACAATTTGAACTTAGAGGTACGATCTCCCACGAGAAGTTGCTCAGCACCAACTATTTGACTGATTTTGGTGAAACTGGATCATATTTTATGGAGAAAATGTTTTCTATCTCATGGTGATTTACAGAGTCGACGCGACTTCAAACCCCACCGGGAGCATTTCAGAAGTGTTTAGCCCACCAGACTTTGTTTACTTGCTCAGTTTTGGTAATTTTCCTGGTTTATGTTCTTCTAAACATGCTTCTACATGTGAGAATATACTACGTAGTTAGTTTGTTTCGCTTTTGTCTGTTTTTACGACCGGCAGTTGTACTACACGGGGTATTTTATTTTGAAAATCCACCGGCTTCTCTATGCTTTTTCCGTGTCTGCTCGAGGTGCTCTGTGTGAATTCACGCAAGCTGCTATGTATTTCACACGGAGCCAAGCAGAGGCCCGCTCCGAGGACGCTTCTGAACCGGACTACGGTGGGGTTTGATTAGAACGGCTGCGTATCACTGCGACACGCAACGCTGCGCGTCTGGTGGAATTCGGGGGTAAGGGGTCGGAACACCGGTGTTATGAAGCGGGGTTTCAGGTTTGGGGTGCAGGCAAATGAAGACAGGGAGTGGATCTGGTTTTAAAGCTCAGCAGCCTCTATAGATGTAAAGACAGAAGCAAAAATACCTGACGGAGGAAGCCAAGACCGAAAACACCCACGGTGTAAGAAGGAGAGGTTCCCTGCTGCTGTCAGGCTTTACAACACCTGCACCACCTGATCATGTTGTAGTCTCCTGTCCATGTCTCATTGCAATTCTTTTCTATTTTATCTCATTTATACCTTGCAGTTATTATTTATACCATGGCCACTTACCTTTGTAATATTATTTATATGATGGTCACTACTCTCAATAATATTTATTATTTGTATCATGGTCACTTCCACTATATTTATATTTATTTATATACACAATATTTCTTACACTATGGTCACTTCACATTACAATCCTCTTTTTATACATCATGCCACTTTTATCTCAGTACTTGTCTGTTCTGAAGGTTGATTGTTTTTCGTGTTTATTGTAGGTTATAGATATTTCTGTCTGTTTATTGTGGAGTTTTTTTTTGCCTTTTCTACTTTTTTCTAATTCTGTAGTGTATGCTACACTTTCCTCTGCTGCTGTAACAAGTACATTTCCCCGTGGTGGGATGAATAAAGTAAACTAATCTAATCTAAAAGAAATTCACAAATTCAGGAGATTCACGGCCTCCTGCAACCTCAACGCTAGATAAAGATACATGCTCCACACTGGAGCTTTAAGACTGACAGACTGACATCCACCTGAGTTAGCAATAATAACAGGTGCATATATGTTGAAGGGATGAAACCCATCAAAATAAAGTTCTTTAGGCAGAGCTCTTCCCGCCTTCTTATCCTCATCTCACGTCTTTCCTCCATTCTGCTCTCTCCTCTACTTTGTCTCCACGCCTTCTTTAATCTCACCTTTTATCCACTCTTGTCTCCTTCTAACCTCTCACATTTTTTTTTTTACCTCCTTCCACCCTCTCCTCTCCTCTCGTCTCCTCCTTTCCCCATCATGCTTTTCTCGTCCCTTCTCTCTTACCTGTCCACCCCGACGACTTCTTCTCCACCTCTCCCGGCCAACTTTTTAACAGCCTGAAACGAGGAATAATCTCCTTGGCATTTTAGTGAACCGATGCTTTTTTTGATGACCTAGCTGTGGCACCGTGTTCCTCCCCAGGCGACGAGCTAAATTACAGCAACCTTCACATCGAGCAAAGAGCATCGGAGAGAAAATTGTCTCTCTTGGGGGAAAAAAAAAAAAAATTGTATCTCTATTTAGTCCTGCAATAACACTGCGAGGAAGCCAGAGGGAAGATTCAACCCCTCTATTCCACCTAAACATAGTTTTATAAAGGGACCTTTTCTGATAACCTATTGTCCGTCTCCGTTCATGTTCTCCCCTGAATCTCTGCGCGGTTTTTCCTTCTCTCCGGGTTTTCTTTTGCAGTCCTCATCCTTCTCTCTATCTGCTCATTCGTTCACTGCTTTGTTTGTCTCCTTCATATCTTATATGTCAAAGCTGTTATGCTTTCGAGCCAACAGAAGCTGACCAGTCACTGTGTTCCTTGTTTAATTTTGTGTGAGAAATGTTCTCCCTCAGGGAAACCCCCACTGGTGCTCGCTGGCTAAGTGGAAGCAAAGCCATTACCTGTTAAAGTCTGAACAACCTGGGCACAAAAAAAATAACCTGCTATAATTTGTATTATAACTTCATCACAATTTGACATGAAAGTAACAGGATTGGAGTCATTCTCATGCAAAAACATATATGTAATCACTGTGTCTCAGTGACACAAATAGGTATTGAGATAGGTATTTTTCACGGACGCCGGAGCACGGCGCATAAATTCAGCACAGAGCTCACGGACGCCGGAGCACGGCGCATAAATTCAGCACAGAGCATACCGTGCGGGGAAGGAAATCGGATACAAAATACAAAATAAAACCCTGGTTTATTTTCAAAATAAAATACAGTTTTATTGTATTATTATTATTTAATGCGGTTCACTTTTCGCGGACTCGCTGTTTCGCAGATTTTTTTTGTGTAATTTTGCATGCTTTTTTTTTTACAGCGTACTGTACAGTATGAACGCGCATTGTGTTCTTTGTCCTAAATTGGCTAAGGGAGAACCGCAAATATGTTCTGCGTCCTGATTAACTAAAGGAGTACTGTACAAAATGCGTTTAAAAAGGTGTATAAAAGTGTGTGGTTAGGGGTTTTACGGCCTTTAAACATGTATAATAATTGTAAAACTTACTTCGCGGATTTCGTTTGTTGCGGCTTATTTTTAGAACGTATCCCCCGCGATAAACGAGGGACCACTGTACTCCGTGTTCACCGCGGATCGAGTTTCATTACAAGAACATGTCATAATGGGGTTTTTAGGCATCTTTTCACCTCGTCAACACCATGGATGAGGAGAAGTTTGCAAGATCTCGTGCGTTCCTGCGGTGCTCGGTGGCCGGTGCGCATCACAAACGGATTATGTGTGAGTTGGCGGACGGCGGAGTACGCTGTCGTTCCGGAACAGAGCTGTTCCGCATGCAGTGTGTTCTAGGTGTCACACATTCACACACACAAACATACACATACTGTGCACACACACACACACACAAACAAATGCTGAGGGCAGGCTGATCTGACTGAGGGCTGATCTGATTTCGCCATACACTCATCTCAGTCTCCATGATCACGGCCATTGGTAGAAATGGCAAATAATGGCGGCAATGTGCTGTGAAATGAACCCCATTATGTTTGCACGTGCTCGCTTTTGTGAGCGTGAGCGAGCGAGAGAGAGGCAGAGACAGAAAGACGGACGTTTCACCGGTCCTGGGTGGAAGAGGCGGGGATGACAGTCCACAGAGGAGATGAGTGAAGATGATGAACCCACTGAGACAGAACAGTGCTGGCAATCATCCTCTACAATTTGATCAGGTCATCAAAGTGTCAAGCTAAGCCAGGACCCCCATACGTAGTCACACACACACACACACCCACACACACACACAGGCAGTGGACTTCCCAGTTAAGTCTTGCTGATATTGCTTGACATGTTGTTTCCCCCCCAAAAAAATTATGAGTGCATTTATAACACAGTTTGACTTCCAGGTTTGGGAACAATATAATTATGCAGAAAAACTGAACATTCATCTGAACAATTAAGAGCTTCAGAAATGAAATTTGGGTTCATAAATCACAGGCAAAACTAAAAATGAACTCAAAACACGATATTTGTATAAAATCTACAAAAACTGGTCCGTGTCAAACATGGAAACTTGGTCAGTGGCCAAACTAAGAGACTCTGTAGCCACCCCCATCCAGCATCATTTCTGGATACGCCTGTCTAATGTTTTGATGTGGTATTGAAGTCAGGTGACGTGCATTCACACTTTGAGTTCTCTGAAGAACCCTTTTATCCTTAAGGGGATTTAAGGTTCTTTGGGGAACTGTAAGCAAAAACAAAAGTGTTCTTTAAGTCACTTTTGCAGCGATGTGACCTGGTTATTAAAAACTTAACCAACAAAAGGACAGACTGACAGCTGAACACCTTTGAACAGCCTTTATTGGGAATCTGAAAGGAAAGGTTCTTTATAGTACTTTATAATAAATGGTTCTTTGAAGGACCAATGAATAAAAAAAGTTCCTTGCAGAACAGGGAAAAAAAGGTTCCCCTATGGCATAAAGAGTGAGACTGTCTACACATGCAGGAGAATGGATTGGTGGATGGATGGTTCAGTCAAACACGGGAAGTTCACCCATGAGACTGCTGTTTCTCAGCGTGCTTTATTTTGAAAATCTAAGTGGACAATGCATGTGTATTATTGCTAACTTCACTGAGGTGCCATGCACGTGCAACACTGACACAAGACGGGTATTTGCAGTGTCCTAGTTTGTCCCTTTTTGTGTCTCGTCCAACCTTTTTAAACCATTTAGTTTCTTTTAAGTTTGTGCTTCTACATTTTTTTCTTTTTCACTGTGCAGGTTCTTGGTGACATCTTTCAGCGTGGAAGACAACCGAGAAAATGGTTTAATTAAATCTCTTACTTGCATTTGTTGTAGTGTAGATATTGTAGAAATATTCTGTGGCCTTGATCCTGCTGGAAGATGAATAGAGTTGCAAGAAACTCAGAACTGACTCATTTATATGTGTGTGTGTGTGTGTGTGTGTGTGTGTGTTATGTCTAAGCTGACATCACCCTTAACTGTTTGTTCCTAGTCTCAACACCCACACGTTTGTGTTCTTGTATCCAACAATGACACAGTCTGTGATGGTCTCTGAGCGATGTATCTGCTAACCAGCAGTCAGCAGTTCTGTAATTGTGGAAAAAACGAATCGTTCACAGGTTTGATTTCTCTCACGTGCACGCTCTCAACACCTGTGTAGCATCACGAGTAAAGTCACCAAATGCTGCAGGCTTGCAAACACAGCGTCAACAGTAAAGTCTACCGCTTCTCCACAGAATAGCAAATGTACACATGTAGGCCTGTGTTGAAAAAAAACGATTTTCCGATTCTGAATCGATTTGCATATTAATTCCTTAAGATCGATTTGTACATCCAAAGATCGATTTAATTAAATTAAAATTTTAATTCATTTTCCACCGGTGAACTTTAACCCCACTAGTGGCGTCATTGAATTGAAACAGTTGTACACCGTGTTTAAACGACACTACGGCGTCTCACACATCGAGGTGCATTCAATGGCCGTCAGAATGACTATGATGAGTTCATGAATGTGGGAAAAATGGAAATTCACCAGAAATATAATAAAACTACAGACAAAAGAACACTCAAGGAAAACTCTACAACTCACAGCCACTTCTGTACGTTCTCTTAAAATAACTGAGGCGATCGCGGGTTACATTTGCAAAGATATGCGCCCGTATTCCGTTGTTGAAAACGAGGGCTTCAGGCGACCAAAAAAATGGTTTTAATAACACTAACCTGAATCTAGATTGGATCAATTCTTGGAATTTGAATCGATACCCAGCCCTATACACATGGAAAGAAATAAAACTAGAAAATTCCTGCAGAAATTTTGAGAGTGACGAGTGGGCTGTTGCCGGGGGTCTTAGCATGTTAGCAATTAGCATGTATTTAATTCTTAGTCATTTTAGACAGACGAGTTCAAATTAAGAGCCAATAACTGCTAAAATGGCCGTTTCAGCCCTAATCAGCACAGCGGTTACTAAATACACATATAGTCTTTTATTTTGAAGGGACTCTTATTTTGAAAATAGCCTCTCCCCTCTCTCCTTCTTCAGGAAGGCTTGAGGTTGCCAAGCAACCAGGACCACCTGCCGGCCCACGGTACTCGAATACGTTTTTAAGATTTTTCTCTCTGCTCCTCACTCTAGCTGATGATGTCACAAAATCAAACTTATCACCAGTTCATTCATATTCATGTTATTTTCTCAGCGATGACTTCAAACTTCAAAACCGACTGGACACTTTCAAACATACGCACACACAGAATGTTATTTGAAGATTGCCTCGGGCTGTTATACTGGACTGAAGGCTGTAAAATAATCATCATATTTATTAACAATATCAATATTGCATAACCCCTGATCCCAAAGTGTGACCTTGTGTGTGTTTGTGTGCACGTGTTGGGCAAGTTGAATTATTGGCTCTGTGGATGGAGAAGGGGTCGAAGAGATGAGACAAAACTGGGAAGAAATATCTGTGGGAAAAATAAAAAGACGGGGGCAGGAAAGAGACGAGCATGGACGCACAAGATCAAATGTTGTGATACACACTACAACTTTCTTTCTTTCTTCTGTTCTCTGCTTTAATAACGACACACACTCCATTACCTATAGCTGCCGCAGGCACATATGGGACTTACAGAGCAATAATTCATCTTTGTCATTTTTATAGACAACCTCACTGAGTTAATGATCCACACACACACACACCAGCAAACTAGAATACATGTCACACAGACATGTATACTCTCCATTGCCTGATGCTGGCATTTTAACATGCATACACACCTTTGTAAACTACACAACCAGATGCACAGAAAGGTACACACACATACACACTTCAGCAGAAAGAAAGAAAGTGTCAGAAAAAGAGAGAGAGAGAACAACGTCAGGTGGAAAAGAAAGCCTGAAGGCCATCAGTGGCAAAAAAGCAGCACAATGTCTTTTTATAGGTGCTCAGATTATCATCACTGGTCAAGTGGAGCACCGGAGTGCAGAACACGGCAAGCGGGCGTTGCCATGGCAATTGTTATTGCACTTATTATTGCAGCATTTTTTTTTTTTCCAAATTTGGTAGAATTTGTTCTTTTGAATCCTTCAAAGAAAAAAATGAAGTCAACTTTTCTATTTTGGATATTTTCAGAGTTTCCAATACCAATCATCAAATGTAGGTGGCACCTTCTAGTGATTTTACTTGCTGCTAGAAGAACACACATCTGCCTGATGTTTTTCTCCTTGTTGAGCTGTAGAAATGTCTCTGGCATCCATTAAGTGATGTCTAAAATGCAGTTTAAAGGGGGCATCTGTTTGTCATCAGGAGACGTGACAGTGCGAAGCGGTGTGTCATCAGCATAGCTATGAAAATCTACGCCGTGTCGCAGCATGTAAAGGTTAAAAAAAGAGTAGGACCTAACATTGAACCTTGTGGAACACCACGATCAAATTTATAGCTTGAAGAACATTCTCCGACACTAAGATAGGATCTAAATCAGTAAAAAAAAGTTTCACTGCAGTGTGGAATTGTAACTTGTAACCTTCTGGGACTAATTTATCTAAGTTTGGACAGTTTGACCGTCTGGGTGGCTGGTTTTTGTGTTGCAAGCTTTTCCTTACACAAGCGGGGTTAATCTTAATCTTAATCTTTTTTTGTGATTCAAATGTTTTATTGCATTTCACATTTTACAAGATTAAACTAAGAGAACATTGGAAGAACAACAACAAGAAAAATAAATAAAAATTAATAAATAATAAAAATAATAATATAAAAGATAAAAGATGCACCATCTTATTTTGACAATAAAACATTTTTCCACTTTCTCATTATCATCTGCTTGCCAATCATTATACTTGTCTGGATCCAGTTGGTTAAGGGTTTCACAATATGGGCCAAGGGTTTAGGGTCACCTAATATGTAAAGACTGGAGGAGAACTCAAAATCCACTCTTATGACCTCTGTGATAGTTTCATGAACCCTTTTCCAAAATGCCTGAATCTTTGGGCATGACCATAGGGCATGTATTAGGGTACCCAACTCGCCTACACATCTAATCTTAATCTTAATCTTAAAAGATTACAGGAGCTAAAGTTATATCATGTCTTTGTCATCTCTATCCATTTGCGTTCTCTGTGGATTATTCAGAATCTGAAACACAATGGTTTGTATTTGTTTCCATTTACAA
Source organism: Larimichthys crocea (assembly GCF_000972845.2). Lineage (NCBI taxonomy): Eukaryota > Metazoa > Chordata > Actinopteri > Sciaenidae > Larimichthys > Larimichthys crocea. The sequence goes on along the minus strand of NC_040016.1, from coordinate 20,981,630 downwards.
ACATGAAGTGATTTGAAATTCCTGTCTGGTGGCACTAATCCTCCAGTCAAGTGTTTTTTTTTGTAATTTGGGTGAAGTGACTCTAAAGCCACAAACTGAAAAGGGTATTAAGAAGCATCTCGTCCACTTCATCCCTCTCGCTGCTGCCAAACTAAACTGCAAACCTGTTGAGAACACTGAGTATCGAGACCCCTTCCTCCTCACGCGGATATGTTAATGCGGTGACAGGGTTGTTTACGAGTGGATCTTTATCACCTCTCTATCAGTTTGTCTCAGCGTTCCTCTCGCTCTGCCAGTCAGAGCTTGTTTTCTTTACCTCCATGCATCGGGCCAGTTTGCAGGTTACACTGTCACTGCCTCTCCATGTCCGACCGTCATCTGAGCAGCAGAGCTTGTTACCCTGCAGCAGCAGCAGCAGCAGCACACTTTCCTCCTCCGGTTGTCTGTCTGTCCTCATGCCTCAGTCTGCTGTGAAGGAAAGTGCTGTATTTTTTTTTTTGTTTTTGTTTTTTTGAGTTTGTCAAATAGTAAATTGGCGTTGCTGCTCGCACTCTCTGTCTATATCTATATAAATCCCTGCAATTTATTTCTTTACTGTCTGGTAAAATTGCTCTTGAAAACTACCACGACTTGATTTGAGCAATCCAGCTTATTACAGCTGTTTCACTTAATTTTACACAATTTTACTCTGTACATCTGTCTCCCACACACACACACACACACACACACACACACACACACACAGATGCCTGTTTAAGATTGAAGCAGTCACGCCGAAGAAAGTAACAGTAAGCTTCTGTGATACTCTCTCTTTCTTTATTTTCTGTCTCGTTCCCGTGCGCTCTCACTCAGATCCGGCCTCATCAGAATGAGTTGCCATCTAGTTTGAAGTTTTTGAAACAAGAGCGGTGCATTAGATTAGCTTTATCTGATATAAAATTCCCTCTAAAGTGATGCCGTCTGCGCTCGGCGGCGGCGACGGCGGCGTCTCCTTTCTCCGGCTGCTTTTTTTGAGTCATTTTGTCTGACAAAACGATGCTCGGCGCATTATGCATGATGCATCATGCGTCTGATGTTTGGTTCTTTCTGCTGCACTCTGGGTATGTGTGTGGAAAAAGGTTATGATCATACGAGACAAATCATGTCATGGTAACTGCAAATAAAGAATTTAGGTGAACTATCACAGCTCTTGGAGTTAAGACGTAGATCTTCAGTAGATTTGGTGCTGCATGCAACACTTTAGCTGCATGCTGTTGAGCAAATGGATATTCCTTTTGCTGTATTGCACAGATGGCGAAAAAGATTAAGCTGCGCATGTGTACATGAATATACACAGACATGCAAGCAGTAAATAGACACCTTCATTCAAATTCAAATTAAAGGACACCTTTATATTACTATTTACTTCTTGCATGTCTGTGTATGTATGTATGTATGTATATATATATATGTATGTACAGTATCTCTTCCTCCCACTGTTTGTCCCCATCTTCTGCTCTTTGTTGTTACTTTCTTTCTTGTGTTAATTTCCTCAGTTCAGGGTTATATTAAATGTCAGATCTCTCTGCAGCAACTTCTTTGTGTGTTTTTGTGTGTGTGTGCGTATGCGCATAGGTGTGTAGATATGCACACGTATGCTCGTGCACACACACACACTAACACACTGATCTTTGCTTACAGTCTCTACTTACTTTCTCCGATTAAAAATACATCTTGACAGCCAACACCAGGAGAGAGAGAGAGAAACAAAGACAAAAGGTGTGTCTTTACTCCTGCTGTGTTTGTATTCTTTTCGTTAGGCTGTAAAAAGCTTTCAACTAAATTCTGTCTAGTCATTCATATCCCATGTCTCACCGTATGATGGTGAAGAACCAGTTTATTTACACGCTGTGCACAATAATTGGCATTCTTTTCTTTCTTTTCTTTTTTCAAAGTGTATATAACAGTTAAAGACTCTTTACGGCACACACTGTGCAACACCAGAGGAGATTTAGAGGTAAATCTATCGCATTGTTTTGCAGAGTGTTCCTTCACAACAAATGGAGCTCATGATTTTTTTAAAGGCCTTATGGGGTGCAGTGTGAGAGGCAGATGGAAAAAAATCCCCTCCAATGTGTTTATCCAAAAGAGAAAACTTTCTTACTTACTTAAACTAACGGTGCACACTGAGGTTGCTTTTGTTTAGAATTACAAAATCCTGTATATAGCGTCTTATTAAAGGCGGCAAGCCGAACCTTAAAGTGATTCTCTTGGTATAAAGCGTAGGAAAACACATCTGACAGCTGAGAAATGGAGCTTTATTTATCAGTTTTAGGGGATAAAACTGTGTGAAAGCTGATTTACCTGGAAGAGTTTGCGTATCGTGGTCACCAAGGACAAACTGACACGTTCAGTTTTGGGGTTGCAGAGCTCGACGGCCGTATTTTGACTTTATTGCTGCTGCTTTCGTTCTCAGCTTCTCTTGTTCTGCTTGTCTTCGTCTCATAAATCTCTCTTGTTTCTTTTACCTCCCAGTGATCTCTTTCTTTCACCCTTTCTCAGACTCGTAACCCCGACTCCTCACACACAGACATACTCCTGTGTGCACTGAAACACACACTGCCTTCATAAGCCACATTTACCATAAAGAGATTCCTCCATAGGCTAATGTACTCCGTTAAGCTTTGCGAGCCTAAGTAAGCACTCTGAAATTAGTGTTGGAGTCAGTCGCAGCGTACAAAAGCTTCACTTCCAGCCGTCTGACACTGAATAAATCTGGCTGCATGTGCCCTGTGATACTGAGCTCCTTAATAGGAGTCAATGAACTCTGCCCAAAGCCCCGTTGAGAAGCTCCATATTCAGACAGTTTGCCTGAATAATAATCATCACTGCTGTCAGTTTCTAACAATGCAGATAACTACAGAGTGAAGACAGTCAAACTAATAGTATAACTACCATCCAGCAGTAGTTCTATTATATTTCATATTATCTCTGCACATTTCCGCAGCCTCGGGGTCAGCATCACATTTCCAGCAGCCAAGTTTCAGACTGGAAGCACTTTGATTTGATTGGATCCTTCAGCAGAATCCGACTATGTTTAAAATTTTGACTTTCTGCTGCTGATGAATTGCAAACCATGTTCATACCTTTGAGGGAGCAGAGAGCAGCAGAGTCCAAAAAAGGAGAAAACTATTGTATCGGCTGTGTCGCACCATTTTATTTTTTTGTGTTTAAGTTTTGTGAGATCGGAGCATGTTCTCCTGAAATGAACCTTAAGTAGCAAGCGTGCAAGTACTAATATTGTAGCAGATTCTCTTCAAACAGCAGCAATGACCCGATAAGAAGCCATCATGTCACAACTGTCTGATAACAATCCCACAATGCAGGGTGTCGTATTTTAGAAATGCAATCTAATCTGCGTCTCTGCGTGATTCTGAGTGATGACTAAAATATGCAAAGGTATGAATTGATTGTTTTAAACTGAATGCAGTCTGACGGAGGACTGAGAGTCGAGTGAACCTGTGAACCCTCAGCATGAAAGCAGGGCCGATGAACAATCAGGCTGGCAGTGGAGAAAGATCACATTTAATCATGTTTGCAGACGCACCTGCTGCCTCCTCTCACATTCATGAAGCTAACCGAGCCGAGCAGCTACAGTTATCCCCTGCTGTGACTTCTGCACTCATGTTCTCACATGAAAAATACCAAAATTACCAGATACAACTTTTGTCTAGACTGAACTTGTGACTGACTGTGTGAATCATACCTCTTCAGAGAGTTTATAGACTTTCAGATAGGCATTGCAAAATGAAAAAGTTCAGTTTTATTTGCCATATGTAGGACAACACAGTCAACAGTACAGCCAAATGTATGTATGTAAAAAACATGTGTCCCTGCTCCTTTTACTTTCACCATTTCAACGTCACTTTTCCTGCCCGCTCAATTGTTGCACACTGCCATGAGGAGCTACAGTACTCGACATTACACTAACGTTATGCTACTCACTACTCTAACGTGTATAAACTTGAACGTTAACTCTTACGTAGATGTCCTTTGAAGAATGATTTGCTGCGCTAGTCAATGACTCAAAGCGTAAAGTCCAAAATAACGTTGTGTGCACCGCTACTTAATGAATATCAGGGAAACTTGGAGTTATTTTTGATCAGGATTTGTCCTTTAACGTCCACATAAAACAAATTTCGAGGACTGCATTCTTCCACTTACGTAACATCGCCAAAATCAGAAGCATCGTGTCTCAAGCGGATGCAGAAAAACTAGTCCACGCATTTGTTACTTGACTGGACTATTGTAAGTCTTTGTTATCAGGCTGCTCTAATAAGTCTCTTAGGACTTTGCAGTTAATTCAGAATGCTGCTGCACGTGTTCTGACAGGAACCAAGATCAGAGATCACATCTCTCCCATTTTGGCTTCCTTGCATTGGCTACCTATTAAATCTAGAATAGAATTTAAAATTCTTCTCCTTACTTACAAAGCTCTCCATGGTCAGGCACCATCTTATCTAAAAGAGCTCATAATACCTTATTACCCCTCTAGAACACTGCGCTCTCAGGACGCTGGGTTCCTTGTGGTTCCTATAGTCTCCAAAAGTAGATTGGGAGCCAGAGCTTTCAGCTATCAGGCTCCTCTTCTGTGGAACAAACTACCTTTCTGGGTTCGGGAGGCAGACACGGTCAACACTTTTAAGAGTAGACTTAAGACTTTCTTTTTTGATAAAGCTTATAGTTAGGGCTGGCTCAGGTCATCCCTTAGTTTTGCTGCCATAGGATTATTTCCTATCTCTCAGTTACTGCACCTGTTAGAATGTCAGTTGGAAATGCTGACAGAGAGAGAGAGAAAATGCTGAGACCACCCCTCGAACAGGAAGGATTTCTGGCCAAACCGTATTTCCAATCATTGAACCGAAATCACTGGGAGCATCCTGAGCCCTTCCTGAACGTCTACATAGTTATTTTGTGTTGATAAAGTGAAGAAATGTGACCTTTAGAGCGATTCAAAGAAACGTTACTTCTGCTTTCCTCCACAAATGTTCCCGCCTTTTTAACTCGGCAGTCTATGGGGCTGTGGATGGGTGTTGCGTGGGCACTCGCCACAAATAAAAAGATACGAAGAAAGAGGACAATAATGGTTTCTGAAAAATATTTGAGATATGGCCTGGAGAGTCATATTTTCTCGATTTTACACATCTCAAAAGGATTATATTTATTTTGTTCTGTCAGTGGTTATGCACACCAAATCACTCCATGGGATGTCTAATAGCTGAAAGGAGACACATTGTAGAGTATAAACTAATAAAGAGAAAGAGCTTTTTCTTTGAATTACCGTCCTGGAGGGGGGCATGTTTGCGGTTGACCAGAGCAGACACATCCAGTATTATAATGAGAGTATCAAAACATCAGACACTGTGTCTGCAATTTAATTACTATTATTCTGTTAACAAGTCCATTGTAATGGTGGATGACTGGAAGCAGCCCGAAGACAAAGTGTAAGTCAAGGAAAAAATATTTACAAAGTTCTTTCATGTTAATGCACTTTAAACAGTCCTTCTTTTATTAATGCACTTCACACATGAATAATTCACAAAATTGTTTTTCACTCAATTACTCAAAGACTGTACTACTCCTAAGGCTTTTAGGACTTTAATTATTTAATATCGCTGTGTAGCAATTTCAGTATTGTTGTATGGTTGGGCAAAGATTGTGGTCACGGTTAAATAATAGAGAAGAATGAATGAATAAATAAGTTATACCTGTCAACGTGTGTATTAGACGGGATGTAATACCAGTGTGTTGCTGTCAAAGAAAAAGCTCCATACTTTTCAAAGCACCGTCACTGGAGGTCGGGGTGGGTGGATGGTTCGACAAAAAGACTGCAAGACTGGAGTCCAATTTACTCACTATAAGTGCATAACAGACAATCAAAACAGTATCAGGCTTAGTCATCACTGAATATATGTTTTGTGTCACTATAATGAAGACTGCTGCCTTATCGTAACATTACTTACTGCATGCTGACAATAATCTGAAGAGCTCAAAAGTCAAGCAAGAAGATTTTTTTTGTGATTTACCGCCTCTAGTTTCAGAGTTTAATATGTACAGTTGTACACATATTGTACATGTTGTGTATATATATATATGTTATGATTACATTACTGACATTGAAAAACTAGTCTGTCTTTAAACATTTATTTCACCAAGCTCTCGCCCACGACTAAAATTTAGTCCCAGATTTATCTCTTGTTTTCCTCCTCGGCCTCGTCACCTCTATCATTATGTCCACTGACGCTCCTGAGTGCCTGCTTGTCCAGCTCAGGTTCTGGCATGACACTGGCTCCGCCCACCGTAAACACTCGCCTGAACGCGTTTGCTTCGTGGTGTGGTGGTAACACTAACACTCCCCCAGTGCACTAAGCTCACAGTCCAGGCAACCCGGCTGACAAACATATATAGCATCAACATGGTTTTAAACCAGTTATTTCATGATTGAAAATGTTGCTTTATTTTTGGGGTAATCAGACAGCGGATTATTTGCCATCAGTGTTCAATATCACAGCAAATGATCCACTGAAACCAATTTTTAACTTTTCAAGCTTTGAAGCCATTTTCTCTGTGACTAGAATCTGCCTTTCATCCTTGTAGACGTAGGCTTTTAGCTTTTTTTAATCTTATTCTCTTTCCTCCTGTGGTTTCCAGTTCTGTCTTTTCTATTCCTTATACGCCTCTCCCCATTGCCCTTCCATCCCGCTGTCCTCACCTCCCCTCCCTTTTTAACCGCCCTTGGTGATTTCTGAAGGCTAGTCAGCAAAAAGACTCTTCACTTTAACTTCATTATGTCCAATTAGGTGCCTTGTCTTTCAGTAGAGTTCATGGTGGGGAACAGGTGTGGGACCAAGCAGCTGCTTCAGGTTTAAAATTAACAGCATCATTTTATTTCTTCTTCACTTCTTCTTTTGTTTGCTACTGTCACGATTCTGCATTTGATGCCAACAAAACATTCATATAAAATGCAGTTTAACTTGGTCCATTTGATGTAGCACTTATTGATGTAGACCCTAACCCTACTGAATGTGGAAAGCCCAGTAATCAATCCAACCATCCATCCATAATATATAACTGCTTATTTTTCGCAGGGTTGCAGGGCCACTGGATCCGATCCCAGCTGACATTGGGCGAGAGGTGGACTCTGGAAAGGTCACCGGTTCATCGCAGGGCAGGCCAGTAATGGAATAACTACTTTTCACATGATTATTCTTACCTTACTGCTGAATTGCTTTTTGAATTATTTATATCCCTTTCCAGGGTTTTGCACCTGACAACAGGCCCAGCAATCAAAGCAGGCAGTTGTATTCTCTTTATTCATATTTTCACCTTCCAACCCAGAATGAGGATCTTTGTGATCAGTACATTAAGTTTCATCCATAACACTTATGTTAATATTACCATACAATGAGCCTTTTATAACTCGGGTCCTCCATGTTAAGTCTTTGTGAGGCCCCGTTGCTTTTTTTGTGACCACCATATTTTCTTCTCTACACTAGGAAGGAGAAGGTGAGGTGACAGAGTTGCAATCAGCAACTTTAAATAATTTCCCCCTGGGATTATCAAAGTATTTCTGATTCTGATTCTGATTGTGTCACTGAATCCTACATACCGGTCCTTTTAAGGTTTTAAATTTAAAGCGAATCCAAGAACAATATTTGTCACGAAAGAACTTTATACTGTACGTGATGAAATTCCGTTTAAAAAATGCATAAAACAAACAAACAGCAGCAGTTAGCAGACGGTATAGATCACTGCAGGCTGAAGAAAATGCAGTATTTAAATTCTTATAATATAATAAGCAGGTCGGGAGGTTCGATCCCCTTAAATAAAAACATACCTGCCATAATTTGACGTAATTTGTACTCTTGGGAACACTGCCTATAACTTTTATTCATTCGGTTAGTAACCCACTGGTTTGTAGCCAAAGGTATGATCGGAATTTGTAAAACCATTTTTGTGAAATAAGAGCACTAAATAGATAAAAAGGTAAGCAAACTAGATGCCTGTAACTTTTCGGACAGATCTTCGCTGCTTCTTTTAGGCACATGTATCAAATACAGTGAAATGTAACCCAACATGAAAACTGTGGCCCGTGCCGCTACAGAGGCACTGCGGCAATCTCCGAACTCGTCCCTTTCTGTTTCCGCAGCATAGGTGAGATTTCCCATATGTCTTCATTTTGTGTCCAACTCCACGGAAACCGAGCAGAAGTGGATGGGAGTGGAGCTGATGGATTGCACCCTGGGTCACGCATGACTTAGCATCTCGTTTGCTTCCACCCGGCTAGCAGAGCGAGTGGAACAATGGCAGGATTTACGCAGACACCGAGAGGTAAATGAGCTGACTGTTTCTGTTGAGGTCACAGCTTTTTTTTCTTTCTTTGGAGGTGACTGGGTTTTATATCTTCGGTGATAACAGACGATGTGCTTCACTTTGATGCCAGCTGTTCATTTCGTACAAATATGTTAATGCAGAAAGGGTGAAGTACTCTGATACTCTGAATTCTGATGAGTGATAATTAGTGGTATTGTGGATTTTATGTGTTAAAAGTTGTCAGTATTTACAAAGGCATCATGGCTGATGAAAAGGTTTTTTTGTTTTTTTACTTCTTTGCTTTTCAACCAATTTAACGCATGGATGTTTGGCAGTTTTGTCACATTTACCATCAAATGTTCCAACAAGCCTGTCAAAACAAACGGGGCTAAATACATACGATTATGTGATCGATGACTAAACCACGTGTATGCACAAACATCAAGTATAAAGCACACTAGGGCTGCCACAAACGATTATTTTGATAGTCGACTAATCACCGATTATTTTTTCGATTAGTCGACTAATCGGATCATACGTAAAAACCCTCGAGTGTTTCCATGCCGACCCAGAGCCGCCGCTGAGGAAATGTGCCCGGCGGAGGCCAGCCAGCGCCGGGGAGAGCCGAGCCGATTACCACTACTGTGCATGTGTGTAGGTGTGTGTGTGACAGAAAGGCAGACGCGGCAGTGGAAGCTGCAGCCGCAGTTTTGAGAGAAACTACAACTAAATTAGTTGTCGACGATTTTGTTCGTCGACATAATCGTGACTAATCGACTAAGCGCGGCAGTCCTGAAGCACACTGAGTTCTGGTTTTACCAATCTTAATCATTGTGGAACCCTTTTGCCAGCACACCTGCCTGTTCCACCACTTATTCCACCTGTTCATGAAAAGAAAGGCAAAGGCTGTCCCTATATTCAGCTACAGGCAGCTCATACATGAGGGAGATTTATATGAAATAAGGATTTTAGAAGAGTTTGCTGTTGGATTCCTAACTGAACTAGATCAAGACCCAGAGCTAAATTGGTGAAAAAAACACTACTCCTGATCTGCACTTCCCTTCCTAATATGCGTTTTCAAACTACTTACTTCACCTCCACTTACTACCTCGCTGGCTGTGCGAGCTACGTGAATGAAAGTGACCACCTACGAGGCGAAATATTGGAGGACATCAGAGTGAAAACCAGCAAATATTCTGTATCCAGTTTCCAGTTTGAAGCCCGGCCTTAGAGGCATGTCGCAGCCTTGGAATCACTCATAGACTGAATCAAAGGGGAATTATTTTACTCTGGGATCCTCATGAGCGAGAAAGCGTTTCATTGTATGCAAAATTACTATAAGTAAAGGATGAGCCATCAACATTTGCTTTTTTATAGTTTATCAGGTAAATGAGAGCCTTAAAGCAATCATGGGACTGCAGAGTTGCCTTACCTTACTGTAGCTCGCCATTGATTGAGTACAGATGCAGAATAAATGTGGATGAATCATATTTTCTGAATCCGTGTAAATGCAGCTCATGGAGATGCATGAGATCTGCTGCGGACACCAGATAACCTTGTTACAAGTTCTCTGGCAGAAAATATATTAATAACCTTGTTATGTAGAAAAGAATATATTGCAGTGCCACCAGGAACCCCTCCTCCTCCTCCTCCTCCCCCCCAGATAATGACATTTCAGTGAGAGCAAATGAAATGGGCCAATTTTCAAACTCATTACAAACTCAGTTCTGAAAAGGACTGAAAGAAAAGAAGGAAAGCGAAGGACAGAAAGGAAAGAATATGAGAGAAATGAGAAACATGGACGTTAGCTTTGTGTCTGTGTGGTTTGTTTCTGTGTGTATCTGTGCAAACCTTGTCTGTTGTGTACATGCTTTGTGTGATTTTTGTCTACCTCTGTGTGTGTGGCTGAAGATACATGCTTTCTGCAGACTTTTGTGTGATGTGTGTGTTTGTGTGTTATGTATGCTTTGAGCATACCTTTTTTTTTATGTGTGTGTGCGTGTGTGTGTGTGTGTGCGTGCATCAACTCAGCCCAAAGCCAAGCTGACAGACAGCTTCTCTCTGAGGAGCCCCTTAGTGTTTCTGATTGATCGTCATAATGCCAAGGTACAGGCCCTGTCCTTGGTGCCTATGCTAATCGCGAGCTCATGCATATTTATGAGCTCCTTGGGAATCAACCAGCTAAATAAAGGATGAGGCCGTTGGCTTGGAGCTGCGTTCATCACTGACTCTGATTGATTAGAAAGAGAGAAAAAAAAATCAGCCTATAAAGACCTGAGGTTTTTTTTTTTTTTTTGCTTCTTTTCAGCTCAGGGATCATAATGAGAGCGCAAGACTTTGGAGGAGAGTAAACAAAACATGGAGCTCTCCAGATTACAGCTAGATAGAATAAAGTTTGTGAAACATTGCTGTCATTCCCAGTGTGCTGTGAGCGTTAGCTTCACTTTTAACCATTTTTATTAGTTGTTTCTTACCGAATATTATTTTGGAAAGATGATGACAGCGTACGTATAGATGGTCCAGTTTCAGGACTTCTGAATTGTGCCACTGCTTTTTGCAGATGATGTTGTTCTATTGCAGGGGTCCCCAAACTTTTTTTGGTGCGGGCCACATCAACTTGCCTTTCTGTGATGGGGGGCCCAGTCTATAACCGGAAATGATATCAGTCCCACCAGGATTTCGCGGGCCTTTTTTAAAATAGTTGCGGCCTAAAATCGCTGATGTTGCATGAGGTTTTCAAAAAAGTTGCGGTGCTTTTTACATTTTTGTTGCGATTTTGTTGCAGGAGGAAAGTTGCGATAAGTTACGATTCGACAGTCGTGGAGAGGACGCAGCGAGCACTAAGTCCACGGCCCCGGGAAGCGGTGAGGTCCGGGCAGGAGGGCGCTGTAAAGCTTGCGGCCGGAGCCGTGAGGCACCTTCGCCCCCCAGCCTTTCCGCCACGAAGGAAATGCGCCCGGCGGAGGCCAGACAGCGCCGGGAAGAGGTCCCACGAGGGGATCGTCCCGCACCGTGCGGCCGTCCCTGACCCGCCGAGTTGAATCTGACTGCGCGGATTATGATCACGAGCAAAGTCACGTTGGAATATACCATTGTGTGAGGGGATGAAAATTAGCTAGTACTGTAAATAGTTTGTAAATAAGGTAGATTTTAATTAGAATACCAAGCTTAATCATTAAGTGTGGATATTTTATAATAGGAAAATGCAATTTTGAAAAATAGGCCATGTTTAGGGCCGTAGTTTTGAGACCCCTGTTCTATTGCCTTCATTCGGCATCGCACCGGGGCGGTTTGTGAATTGGCCGGGATGAGAGGGAGCACCTCCAACTCATCTAGGTGGAATGCTACATCCCAATAAGGAGTAAGTTGCTGTACCAAGTGTAGGAGTTTAAATATCGTGGGGTCTTATTCACAGGTTATAGGAAAATTGAGTGTGGGTTGGAGCTGAGCTCTCAGTTTTCCAGTCTATCTATGTTCCTACCCTCACCTATGGTCATGAGCCTTGGGTAGTGACCAAAAGAATGAATGAGCAGCTGCAATGAGTTTTCTCCGTAGGCTGGCTGGCCTCAGCAGTAGAGTTGCTGCTTCTTTATGTCAAAAGGAGACAACTGAGATGGTTTGGGCATCTGATTAGGATGCCTCCTGGGCCTTTGGAGGTGTTCTGGGCACATCCAACTGACAGGAGGCCCCGGGGAGGATACCCACAACTTGTTGTAGGGACCATGTAGTGCATCTGGCCAGGGAACGCCTCGGGATCTTCCAGGAAGGAAAGGAATGTCTTCAACACCTTGCTAAACCTGTTGCCCCTCTGACCAGACCCCAGATGACTGGATGGATGTTCCATACCAGTGATTAAAACACTATTTCTGCAGGCATCTACTTCAACTCACATCAGGCACTACATAATAAACCCAAAGTACATCTCAGAAATGTTTTCTCTACAGTAATCTAAAGATCCTTTAGTGTAACCTTAGGTGTATTGCTGCACATAGTAGTAGTTTGAATGTTTTTCACTACATATTTTTCAGACTGACTTTATGTTTTGCTTACTACACTCTGTGCTTAATCAAGGCTGTAAGAGTTGACGTATTGATTGAATCTTTTTTTAGCTGACATATCATCTGTCTCTCCTGTGTCGTCCATCTTCTCCTGCGTCGTACTGGAATCCATGGTGGAAACTTTTCTGCTCAGCTAAGAACAAGGTCAGCAACGGCAATGTAGACCTGAAAACACTTACCATCAATACCTATGACTTGTGCAAGCAGAAGGGTACAGTGGTGGAGGGTTACTGTAAGTTCACACTCTGGTCTGGACAATCACTGTACTGATCATGTTTGTTGCAAAAGTTTCGGACTGCCTTTGAGTTTTTGTTATTCTCACTGAGATCACATCTCGAGCCCTCAAAGTAAACCCTGCATGTGAATGATTTGAAGTTGTGGCAAATCAGCCCAGACTTCTTTCAAAAATTGTAAGTGTTACTTTACAAACTTTGTAAAACATGGTCTATGAATATATTTTTTCTTTGTATAAAAGAAGTTGTCATCCATCCTTTTCCCACCTGCGTACAGATGCCACATGGGCACCTACCTAAGATCAGTACTCAACGCGAGCTGGTAAGCATTTACATCTTGTATTAACATGCATTTATCCTTATATTGATAATGTTTTCAGACACATATTGCATTTTAATAAGTGGAAAAATTCGAAGACCCTAAAAGCAGAGTCGATGTGAATACCCCAAATGTGTTTAAATTTTGCTAAATTGAAGAGGATGCTCATTAAATGAAATGTTCATCATTAAGTAGAGGCTGTAAAGAGAGAAATGAGATCACATTCAACATTTTGGTCCCTTTATTTCATGTTAACCACATTTCAAACAACTAAACAACCAATGGTAATGGCATCACCAGATCTAAACAACACATTGCTAGACAAATAATCATCAGAATAATAATTATACAAAAGAAATGTACAAATTCAGGACGCCAAAAAAACAAACAAAAAAACAAAAAAAAAACAAAATATATAATACAGATGAACTTCCATGAATCAAGCCAATAAAATAAAGCCTTAGTGGAAATAAAATTTAAAAAAAATCAACATTTCTGGCATTCACATTGTCTTCAATACAACACTCTTTGTCTTGATAGGTCCATTAACGAGCCTGACTGGACTCCAGCAAACAAATAAAAAGAAAGCGCAGACTGAACAGGTTTGCACAACATTTTGCCACAAGTATGCCAGTACTGGCCAAAAGCATTGACACCTACAATGCTAATAATAAAAAAATAAAAAATAAAAATGTTCACCAAAGATTCACCTTTTGTGAAAAGTTTTATTCCAAACTGGGTAATCCACTGTCTCAAAATACAACAGACACCTGTTGGTATGAACTGATGACAAAAGTAAATGACATGTTGTATGATTATAGTTTGTCTTAAGATTTGGGCTTATAAAGTTGCTTAATCTGGTTTCCTGTCCTACACTGTGACTATCCTGTCCCCAAATATCACAGTCCTTCACAGTTCAGAGGGTCCTAAACAAAAACGGGGAGCATATCTTTAATATTTTTGTCTCTAGAGAAATATGAACGTTAAAAGTCCCATCAAACGAGGAGACAATGATGAGCTGAAGTCAGCACCTGTCAGCCCTGTTGACCTTCTTTCACCCTGGGGTCAATCATCAGCTGAATTCATTTCCTCTCAGAGCGGGAGGTGAGTTTGTTAAATGAATTTTTAAACGTGCACACCTCAGCAGGCTCAGCGGGAAAAAAAAGGCAAATTTGAAGCTTTGTTTGCAGAGGAAAAGTAAATGTGACCTGTCTCTTTGTCTTCGTGTTGTCACTTTGATGGTAGATGGCTGGCTGGGGGGACACATTTCATGCATGTCTGATCTAAACGAAAAGGAACTTGACAAGTCTATCACAGTGGGAAGTGTTTCCTCTGCAGTCATCCGTGTCCAAGTCTAATTTGCAACTTATTTCTAAAATCTCATTTTGGAGAGTGCACACGTATTGTCTTGATTTCAGTTAATAATTTATCCCAGTGTGTTCATTCTCCTTTCATCAAGTCAAAGCAAGGCGAGTACTCCAAAACCACATGAACCAATAGGACAAAAAGGAATAAGTTACACTTTTAGTATTTTTCATCTCGAGTGACCGTTTTGATTTTTTTCATTTGCAGCGAGTAAAGTTGATTCCACATAAGATATGCACGGCGACCTGATTGTTTTAGGTCTTCTACATACATACATCGAATTGCAAACTTGCTCCCTCGCTGTAAGTCGACTCAGAACGCGGGCGTCAGCTTGAATGTGCAAAAATATATATCTTAGATTCTTTTGGACGACGTGTCGAAACGGACAGTTCGTAGCACGGTAACGTAAGATCCAAAGTATAATCACCAAGTTGCTGAAAATGACGCTGACTGATACTGTTTGAAATGATAACCGTCACTTTGAATGTGTCTGGTGCATGAAGTTTGTCTGTTTGTTTGTTTGACTGTGGTTGTCTTATCTTATTTACAGTAAGGGTGGATGCACACTGTGAGATTCTGACATGCCTGACTTTACACAAACATTTTTTTTTTCCTCTTTCGTCTGGTGTTCCATGCACTCTTTCCTGTTTCGTCGTCTTTTTCCCCAGCAGAAGTAAAACTGTTGACTTGATGCAAAACGCAGGAAAGGAAACCATACTGAGAATTCTTTGTAACCGCTTATGAATAATAACAAGTACCGTTAGCGTTTAAGAGGCCATAGCCTCAAAGGGGATTCATCAGCTTATGATTTCAAAGAAATATTAACACGTTTTTTTTTTTTTTTTGCTTTGATCCACTTAAAAGAATCATCGACAACAACATCCACATTTGAGGCCGCTCTACAAATCTCTCTGGGTGGATGAATACTGGAGTCGATGCTTCTTTTGAACCTCAGCTAAATGTCAAAGTCACCCCCAAAAAATAAAAATCTTCCAGTGTGCATCCAGCCTTCAGAGGGAGACAACATTCAAGGCGTAGAATATATCTAAAAAGGAAATACTGTACAATAGTCACATCACAGCCCAGCAGAGGACAGAGAGATAGAGAAGGAAAAAGTGGCGCTTTTCTTTTTTTGTTTTTTTTTGTTCAATATCTGATTTTTTTTTTTCAACATATCATTTTTTCTTTTTTCTTTGTACAAGCATGTAAAGTCCGAGTCTTGCTGAAGCGAGCACACACACGAAAATCACCAGTGTGTATGTTTGTCGCTTTTTTTTTTTCTTTTTTTCTGTACAGGTTGTGTGTGTGTGGGTGTGTGTTTTGTCACACACACACACACATATAGATACACACGCTCAAATATGCAAGCACGCAAGCATGCCCTCTGTTCACACACTCTCAAACACACACACACACACACACACAGGCACACATGCTCACAGGTTGGGGTTATGGTGGTGGCGAGGGGGGGCAACACGAAGCAAGTTTTGCACTTAGTGTGTCCCAGTGTTGCGTTGAGAGTGACAGGTAGCATCAACGGCGAATCAGAATCAGGAGATTTTCAGCTCACGGCCAATCAGAAGGAGCTGAGAGCCTCCAAAGCCACTTCATAGCAGAACTTGTACTGTTCCTGTGGAGGGAGCAGAATGAACAGAGGTGAGTCATCTGCAAAATGATACACGACAAATATAAAAAAGTAAGTTTCTTTTCTTTTTGGGTCTTGAGATGAAGAAAAAGTTTGGAAACTCTTCATCTAGGCAATGAAGTCTCAATCTAAAAGTTTCTGTCACTTTTATATATTACCGTATTTTCCGGACTATAAGCCGCTATTTTTTTCCCACGCTTTGAACCATGCGGCTTATACAAAGATTTCTATTTCTATTGATTTTTCTTCAGCCGCCACAGGGCGCTCTAACAGAAAGTGCAAAAACAACACGCACAGTTTTTATTTAGCACATGCAATACAACGCGCACAACGAATTATTAACAGCGAATTATTTTCACACCCTCAACCCCTCATCATGGAAAGCACACGAAGAAGTTCGTATGATGCGGCTTTTAAGTTGAAGGTCGTCGATCTGACTATCCAGGAAGGAAATAGAGCTGCTGCACGTAAGCTTGGCGTTAACGCAGCGGGAAGAACTCATTCAATGTAAAAAGACGATATAAATAAACATTTATGGTACAAAATCTTTCTGTGTAAATGTGTCAATGTCTCATTTCTCAACCTGGATATCGGCGGCAGTCCGGTGCAGCTTATATATGTCATTTTTAAGTATTTAAAAAAACTTAGTGGGTGCGGCTTATATTCAGGAAAATACGGTATTATACGTGATAACTTTTTCTCGTGCATGCATCTTTTTGTGTTTGCCTTTAATTTAAGTTTGAACACTTAGAGACTTGACTTCATGCTACATGCTCGGTTTAATTTCTTGTTAGATGTCGTTGCTTGTTGTCTGTGTTCAGTCTATATTCACTGAAAGCAGCAATGAGATTAAATTGAAGTCGCTAAGAAATGAATAATGTTGGTGATGCAGTGTGTGTGTTCGTTCTCACCATAGTCTCCACCATATTAGTCTTGTTGTTCCTCAGTGTTTTGACGGTGTGGAAAACATCCACAATGTTCTGCTGCTGGATCATCTCGTTGATGCTGCAGATGGCACAGAATGTTCCAGAGCGCCCTCCGCCAGTACTGCAGAGGAGGAAGGACAGAGGGAGAAGGAGGGTGAAGAGGAAGAGGATACAAGAGCTTCATTATCAGGTAACAACATCATCCTGAAAACCAACGTGCAGAGGCCAGAATCACCTGACCACGCTGGTCATAGACAGAGAAAGAAAGATGAAGTCTGCTCCAGCTGTTTCAAAGTCACAGATGTTCACTCCCCTCCATTACAGAACAGCAGGGCTTGCTTTTTCCCTTTTTATCACCCTAGGAGCCGAGCTTTTTAAAAACCTGTTTATCATAGAATATCAAATTTCACTTTTTCCTCACAGCTATTCTCGTGCCTCTGCTTTGTTGCAGGTTTGCTCGTGTCAACCTTTAAAAAACGCCCTCGAAACGCCAAACTGAGAAAGTCTTCAGTGGGTTTTAATATGAAAAAAAGAAAAAAAGCAGGTTATAAGAAACATGATTTGTTGCTGTGTTGTTTAAAGCGTAGGCTCGTGTTTGTTTGTGTGTAGGAGGGCTGGTTTTCTGTTGCATGTTTGGCCTTAGAACAGGACAGGTCTGGAGACTGTACTCACATCAAACCATTACGCTACATGGGTGTGTCCAGACTGCTGCTTTTGATAAATATGGAGTGCTAAGCTGCTCCTAAATTACTTTTTCTTAAAAAAAATGTTCCAATGTAAGCGATGTGTCTGTTTCGTATGCGGGTAAAATGGTGCAAAAGCTGTAACACAAAGAGAACAATACACAAAGCCCAACTATGCTACGGTAACTAAGTCGAGTTTGAGACATTGTTGGAAGATGTTTTTAATTCTACCCAAAGTGAAAAAAGTACAATGATAAAAGACTAAATGAGACAAAGACTGACAGGAAGTGACAGACTGAACATGCAGCACAAAGAAACCCGTCACTGCTAAAAGAAAACGAGCTCCGCTGATGGATTTAAGACGTCTGAATAGATCTGTTCACCTTAAACTGGAATATTTTAGACTTTTAGTCTGGAGGCCGACAAAGACGCGGTGATGCAAATATATTTGTGTGTTTACTGGCTGTGTGGCCCCAAACAGGAGCCCGTGCTCTGCCAGCCAGCAGTCAGACCGTCCACCATGAAAAGAGCTCCAGACTTTGCCGTCTCAGCCGGTTCCAGATGAATCCCTCCAGTATTCCCATTGAATAAAACATTCAGCCGCTGAGAGGTGGAGTGGCAGCCGTCACAGAAATCACCCACCGTCTGGACTACTCTACATCAGCAATGCCAGGGCTGCTGCAATCATATATATCAGATAAGTGGGTAATTTATCATATTTTATGAACTTATTATTCTACAATGTAATGCTTTCAAAGGTTAAAAACAATGCAAAATATAAAATTTTCAATTTACTGACTCACAAGTTTTTAATATGTGTAATAAATAATAAGGTATTTCTTCTGCCTTCATGTTAGTTTCACTTTTTTTAGACGCTAAAAGCAAATTTCTAGGTGAGGGTAACAAAAATAAATAAATAAAAGAACTGAGCTAATACATTTTACATTAGTGCTGACAGATAACATCTCAGGGCTAAAATGCATGAAACCTAATTACTGAAGAACAACCAGCAAACCCAATAAAAATCTACACAGGCCAAGACTCAAGTGATACTCAGGGCCAGAGCGGCTGTTACTTTCACAGGAAGTGTGTCGGGTAGTTTATTAACCTCGCCCGTCCCGTTTAATCATTCCTTGTAAGTAAAAAAAGAAACCGCGAGGCAACAGAAGCCGCAGAACATTTCATTTCGCGAGCCGTTTGTTAAATCGAATTTCCGCCTTTCGCAGTTAGCTGGCCGACGTTGTGCAGATCAGACGCTGAAAAGACGCTGATCTGCATTTTATGAAAAATAAATGACCAGAAACTCTTAACGCGTACGAAGCGGAGACACATTCCTCCACTTAAAACTTGATGTCTTGCAAAAATAGTTAAAGGAAATCACAAGTTCTTATCTTCATAAATGTTATCATGAACCTCTCTCCCTCTCCATCTGTACACATTCATTTTCCATCAATGCATGTTACTAATTTAGCTTCTTCCCACCCTCCAGAGTTTTGTGCTTTCTCCCCGTGCAGGATCTCATGGATCACGGCTGGATCGGGGATTGTGGTTGCTGCTGAGGTCCTGCATGACGTCCACTACCAATACCATGTGTGCTCATGGTGAGAAATATTATAAAGTGTGCAGTCTAGACCTTCTCTGCATGGGAGGCGTCATGAGATGGCTTTGTAATATTGTGTTCCGTATGCGGTTCACGCAATTCTTCTTTGGTTTCTTTATGCTCGCCAGTCTGAGAATTAATGTTGAATACTCTGCTAGAGAGAAATCCATGGTCATAGTTGATGTTTGAGTCGTGGCATTTATGAAATACTTGAAACTACATTATTTCACTCATGAAGTTGCTACATGATGGGAATATTTTATGGATCTGGGACAAGACACACAAAGCAGCCCCAATGTTTGTTATTGCTCTCTATCTAAAATATATATCTATATACTTATTTAAATAAATACAGCACTGACTGTGCTGCTCCTTACAGTTCCCTAACAGCTTCCCCCCCCACGAGTGTGATTTTCTGAAAATGAGACATGCACTCAGCATTAAAGACAAATCAGACTCCAACCTCCAGGACGAGTGAAGAGCGGAGAAATAATCCTTTTTCACCGCAATACTGATTGAACCATTATGTTTCCCCTTATCTCTGGTATTACTTTGTCTGTGGAATCAATAGCCGGGGCTGATTAGCCGGTGTATCTGTCTTTACCCAGAAGCAGAGAAAGCCTGTATCCCCCGTCACTCACATTTACTCGTGGCTGAGCATAGCAGTCAGGGTTGCAGGTGGGGTGAGGGAGGGCAACTAGAGCCCAAGAATTTTACTCCTGAATGATTCATGTGTGTGTTTAATTTCCAGTATTCACATTTATCATCATTAACACTTAATTTAAATGCCAGATGGACATACCAGAAGACTTAAGCCAGTGGAATCGATAGCTATGGTTATTGATTTCAGCTGCGGGTCAAAGATCGGCTATGTATCTGTCACTATCTACACTAAGTATTGATTTAATACCCATCGGTCGTTTGATTTTTTTGGATAGCAGAATTCATACTGGCTCCTTTTACTGGCTTTGTAAGAAGATAGTGATTCAGCAGTTGACAAACTATTACTAGATAAAAAAGAGATTTCCAAAATCCAACAATGAATGAACATGAAGTTACTTTGCTACATGAAAAATTTAAAGTTCTCATTCACAGCAAGACAAAAAACACACGGACAGCAAATGAAACCTCACAGCAGCTCGAAAAACAAAAAAAAAAACCCCAAAACAAATCAATGCCAATTCTGATTGGCCCAATGAGCTGCAACAGAGGAAGCTGATTGGATGAGCACCAATGATGTGCTTGAGGCAATGTTTGGAGTGTGTGGGCCTGTCAGTGTGTGTTGTTGTTGTTGTTAGTGGAGTTCCCTGTAATCTCTCGTCTGTAGATTTTACAGCCTCCGTTTTCCTCCCATCAGCTTCATTTGTTCTGCTCAGATAGGAACTGTACGGAGCTGAGCAGTGTTTGTGTACTCGTGTACAAACGAGTACACTACTCAGGACACCGCAGCTACTTCTGCTGTAACTCTGAACGCCTGTTATAACGTCCTGCAGTCCGATTTCACTACAAACTCATCGAATACGGCAGGATGGTCAGCGGCTTTATGCTTCAACTAGGACAATGTACACTGAAAAAAATAACTCATAAGATTTACTTAAAAATATATTGTAAGTATTTAGTATAAGTAAAATTTAATGCTGCAATATTAAGTAACACTTATTTGCTAGTGTCAAGTAAAATTTACTATATAACGTGAAGATTTTAAGTAACATTTACTTAATTACATCCAAGTTTTAAGTTACATTTATTTAAACTAATTAAGTAAAGTCTACTTTAATTAAGTTTGCTAGGCCTGTTGTATTGTGCGCATGCGCCGAGCATGTGTTTCAAATTGCTACACTTTGTTTATGTAGTATTTCTAGGTTTAGGTCCATACAACTATTAATCATTTAAATAGTATGAGGAAAACAAAAGTAAAACTTACTCTTCCCCCATAGTTCATGTATTACGTTAATACAATGTTTAATTTGACTTAAAACACTCCAATAACGTTCTCACTGAATCTTAAAAATACAAGGTAGAAATGATTACAGTTACTCTAATAGAGTTTACTACACCAAAAAGTCACTTTTTTCAGTGTAGGCCTGTGTGCTCTGACATTATTTATGGCTCTGCCCACCTGGTGTAATGTTTTTGCGTGACATTTTCAAGTCAGGTGATGTATAAAGAGTTCAAAAACAGGACTTTCACACAGGAGAACGCTGTTTGTATCCACTGTGAAACTGAAAGTCATCACTGACTACATGATACTTAAGTTACCCACTTATTTTAACCGAAACAAGTAATCTAAACCACACTGCGACTGTGTCCAATGTTTCTCAGTAAGCTTTATTTTGAAAGTCTAACTGGACATTGTGTATTCGTTATCGCTGACTTCGCCTGATGTTGCATCTTAATTGTTGCTGCACATGTAAAAGTGATGTTAAAGCACAACCGCAGCATCCTAGTTTGAAGCATACCACTGACCAAGCTGCCATTTCTGATGAGTTTACATGAGAACGTGTTGCTTCTTACCGTACGCAGCGTAAAATGTATTAGTGAATCTAAGATTTGAAAGACATAAAGCTCTTAACTCTGGATATGTTCTTAAGTTGGTAGAAGGCTGTTTTGGTGACTGATTTTATGTGACTGTTGAAGGTCAGATCTGAGTCCATCAACACGCCAAGGTTTCGGACTTGGTCTTTAGTTTCTAGAGAGAGTAACTCAAGGTGTTTACTGACAGCAACCCTCTTCTCTTTATTGCCAAAAATGACCTCAGTTTTTTCTTGAAAATTTTGGTTCATCCAATTTTTGACTTGCTCTAGACAGTTACACAATGACTCTATAGGACTGCAGTCATCTGGGGACAGCGCAAGATATATCTGTGTGTCATCTGTATGACTATGATAGTTGACGTTAGAATTCTGCAGAATTTGACCCAAAGGCAGCATATATAGGCTGAACAAAAGGGGTCCAAGAACTGACCCCTGAGGAACCCCACATGTCATAGCCACTCGATCCGATTGTTTAGGACCTGAACCATTCTAGGACTGTTCCACGGAGTCCTGCCCATGTTTCCAACCTGTTCAGCAGTGTGCTGTGATCCACAGTGTCAAACGCAGCACTGAGATCCAGCAGGACCAGAACTGATACCTTGCCTGAATCAGTGTTCAACCTTATGTCATTTAACACTCTAATAAGAGCTGTTTCTGTACTGTGGTGAGCTCGAAAACATGATTGAAATTTAAATTGAAGTCCACTGGAGTTTAAGAAATTACTGAGTTGATTAAAAAAACACTTTCTCAACAATCTTGGCTATAAAAGGAAGATTTGAGACAGGTCTGTAGTTGGTTAACATGGACGTATTTCCAAATTTAAAACAGATACAGTGGTTAAGTAGGAAAACTTCTTACCGCACTGAGCTAATTCATCTGTATGTATTGCTGACATAAGCTTAACAGTGATATCGCCCAGCGGTCTCTTAAGTGCTCTAATCTGAAAAGAATTGCAGCTGTTATAACTGACTGAGGCTTTTACTGCATGCAGTTTTCATAACTGCACTGATGATTTCTGGCTTTAAATAAGGCTGGGTGTATAACGTACACTTACGTATGCATGCGATCTGTAATATATCATCCGAGATCATACAAAATGTAAGAGATGTAAGGTCCAACTCATAAATGAATGCGAGGCATATTTTATCTTATTTTAAAGTACGAGCCGGGCTGACATTGTTATCAAAGTATAATGAATGAATACTTTATTTTATGTCATTAATGAACCATCTTTTTAAAGTTTTTAGCCCCGTGCTGTGTATGTTTGGCTTTCAGAGGTACCTGGAGTGAGATAAATGCTGAGTTCAGACCATCTGTATATTTGACAGATCAGTGAGGGAAAATAAAGTATGAAAGGACGACCTGACAGAGAGAAATGGATGAGTCTACAAATACCATATATTGCATATATCATCTTACGTGTGTGCACGTGTTTGCATGAATGTGAGATTTTGTTTTAAAGGTGGAAGTATATTTTATCATTAAGTCTATCTCAACATGTTTCACCTTTGCATCTCTGTGTGTGTTGAACTTACAGGCAGTGTACCACAGTCCTCCCGTCTCCTCCGTCGTACTGCTCCTGCCATTTAGCCAACCTCCTGACCAACTGGAGGATGGATCGTTTCGACAGAGGCGTGTCCCTGTAGGCCGGCCAGCCAATGAACTGAAAGTGCTGCACCAGGCGGTAACCATCCTGTGGCTGGAGAAAAAATAAATACAAAAAATTGGTCAACATGTAGTAAAAGTGAATCAACAAATGAAACATTCCAAGCGAGGTTGACTGAATATTTGTACAGGCTGAAATCTGAAGGCCGTCCATCATTTCTACTGTAATTCATAACCAACACAGTCAGTAACTTAGACTGTGAGCTGAGTGTCCCTGTTCATCTTTACCCTCAATGTCCTTATAAACGCATAATCTGTTATGACAGACAGCAAGAAAGTCAAACGCAACCTTTGCTTCCAAATGCTACACTCACAAAATCATTCAAGTCTGATATCAGGATCAATTCAGGACAATTTCTGCATCTAGAATGCCTCATTAGGCCTAAATATAAAATGTGAATGTGAATGTCACAATTATTTTTCTTCTTCCATCCAAAACTGAGTCTAAAAGGTTCTTTGTGTTGCTTCAGATGCTTTGATTGTTGACATGTGCGATCTGAAAAGCCCGTCTCTGTCCCATTCTACTCAAACCTTTTTGAACCAAGCTGTGATTCAAAAGGATTGTGCAGTCACCTCATTTTTGAAAGTAGCCATTTAGAAAGACTAAAGCGTAGTCTGAAAGGTTTGTTTTTTGAATTTACAGAAGCTGATTTTCGCTAAGCAGTACTTCTTTCCTGGTTTGTGGAATCTCCAGCAGTTATCTGGACAAATAAGATATCAAACATGGTGCATTGGTAGGCAGGAGCTGCTGGTCTTCTCATTTGATAATGATATACTTAACGGATACATAAAGCACTCTTCATGTGTTAACACTGCTGCTGTGCTTCGGCTGTCTCTTGTTTCTGAACAAAACGCCCTTTCAAAAGAAATAGGATTGAAGTCAACAAAGAAGACGTCTCGTAATGTTTAATTCAATTTCATAGCAGACAGAATGTTTTGTCGTCTGGCCTGAGGCAGTTGGCATCCACCAACTAAAATACCAAAACCCGCCATCACTGTCAGACTGATTTACTGCTAGGTTTGCAACACACACACACACATGCACATCGACATTTACACAACAAGCAGATACGGCTGCATCTTCCCAGGATACCTGCTTCCTCGTCTCTGCTCTTCTTCCTTAATCCGTTTCCTCCGTTTCATCTTTCCCTCGACATCCTCCATTTCTCCTTCCAATCAACTCCTATTTGAAACTTTCTCTTTTTCCTTCACCCTATTTCCTCCTCTGATCTCTCACTTACTCTTTCCCCTCATCACTCTTTCCTTTCCCTCCCCCCTCTCACTAAAACCTCTAATTCTCCTTCCTGCTCTTTCACTCTCTACTCTTCATTTGATGGCTTAGTGGTCGGTGGCACCGACTCTGCTGAGTTGGAGCCGCTCTCTCACAGTGTGAGATGTGCTGTTGTGGCGATGATATGAGCCATTTCACGCTAGACTGGTGATGTGTCTGAGAGCGAGAGAGAGGGAGAGGTGGAATATAGAGGGGTAGGGTAGTGGGGAGTTCACTAAGCGCTATAGGAGCATGCAGACATTAGAGCACCACTAGAGTTGTACCGTCATGGATGGGTGAGAAAATGAGATGAGAAGGGAGTAACAAGAGGAGGCACGAGGGGAGGAAGGAAAAGTTCAGACGCTAGGAGGAGAGACGAGAAGGTGACAAAGTGAAAGGAAAGGACAGGTGGCAGAAGCCGAGGAGGGCGGATAGTGTTCGAAATGTTCTGTTGTTATTGCGCCACCATCTACCACCGCACTGCCATTTTCCGGCTGCTGTAGTGTGTTAGCGGTGTAGTCGGTTTGCTACGGTATCATCTTGCCAGCTGCTTAGGGGGGGAAGGAAAGGTCACACGAAATGAGAAATGCCTTTTATGTGTTGTTACACTGTGTTCCTGAGTGTGTTGTTTCACTATCTATTGTTATATGTCAAATAAAGGGCAAAGATGACATTCTCGAGTGTTTTTATCTGGAAAATCAAAACGATTTTTTCGTCTATTAAGTGTCAGGCAAGTGATGATTACTCCATCTTGTTACCGGCCAAATAAAGTCCATAAAGTTCCTAAATTTATGGGACTTTTGTCGTAAAATAGTTTGGCACTGACACTCTGAACAGATCACAAAATTCACGGTCAGACTTATTCCTCATTGGATTATTGGAAAGATAAAGGAAAGTGCACTTTTCTCTTGATGAAACAACCGTGCACAAAATCCGTAGAAAAAAGGATTTCAGAAGGAGGTGTGGAAGAACACGACTGTCCCTCAGAGCTCAGATCTGAACACCTTTAGGATGAACTGGAAGGCTGAGTGTGAGCCAGGCATTATCGGCCGACGTCAGTGTTGGACCTCACTAATGCTCTTCTGTCTGAACCGGAGCAGATCCCCCTGCAGCCAGGTTCCAAATACTGGTGGAAAGCCTTCTCAGAAGACTGAACACGATTATGGATGTGGATATTTTATTATTAAAACATCTCATTTAAACCTTGAACCTGTCGTTTTAACCCTGAAAGGCGTTGAGTTTGTGCGTACCCTGGCCATGTTGCAGATCCTGAAGATTCGGTTGATGATGTCTTCGTCGATGTCCGCCGATATGAATTCGACTTGAATGGGACCGTAGCAACACGAACTCTTTTCTGGCCAGTACTGCATACACAACTGCAGAGAACAGAGAAAGATGAAGATGAAGAGGAGAAAGAGTGAGAATCATTTACCTGATGGATTTTATTTCAAATAGCATAACGAGCACAAGCAAATCATTGAAAAGGAAAAAAATCTTCATCTGATGATGAAGACTATCACCTCTGTGGCTGGATGCTAATCCCCCTTTCAAGTTTTTATACTTCCACACTGAGGATTGATAAAATAATTATGCAAATGTGGGATATAATACAATAATACAGGATCACAAGGAGATAAAGCAGATCTGTTGGAAAATAACAGATGAAAACAGAACTGTGATATCGACTAATTTTCCATCTCCACACCCGTTTAAAAACATGTTTTTATTCTCTTCAAATGCCAGCTGGCTCCTATTTGTATTCAAATGTCTGTACAGAGAAAACTATGAGCTTGAACTGTGGTTGATTATGACATAGATTATGATATTATGATATTTTGGGGGTACAGTGGAGGATGTGACCTTGGATCATCCATGGAGATCCGGCTCATGGTCACAGGTATGATTGTACAAAGCTGTAACTAAAACCTTCTCAGTCGTCAGGGCTAAATTCCAAGGTCTGTCGATACACATCCACATTCATAAATAGTCTTTGCTTGTATTGATCAGGCCCCGTGATGTAACAGTCGATGTGTCAGCTCCCGGCTGTCTGCTCTCTTTTGTTAAAAAACGAGTTTGCCAGAAGCAGAAAAACAGAGAAATACACGTGTATTGTTTGTGTGTTTGTACCTGTGCTGCGTCCATCTCGTTGAGCATCACGATAGAGGAGCAGTTGTAGTCGAACACAAGCCTCCAGAAGTCGCCCATGGTGTTTGGCAAAGGATGCTGGGTAACGATGAAGGCCGCTGGCTGCTTGTGGCTCTAGAGTGTTCAGATGGAGCAGAAATAAACAACCACAGCCAGCACAAAATACAAAAAGAGCAGTGCTCATAGATCTCTGCAGCGTTCAAAAGAGAGACAATAAACCTGAGATGTATACACTTACATCCATTAATGCAGCATTAATGTAATTGGAGCTCTCTCCGTCCACAGATATGAGGAAAGGCAGGCATCGGTCTGCTGATAAAACATCCAAACTGCGGTTCTTGTCGTGGTTCCTGGGTAGCAAACCCACGCTGCAGTCCTCCGGACGGACTCTAGGGGTCACTATGTTCAGTGTCTGACAGAAAGAAATGAAAAGATTATTAACATTAATCCTTCTATCCCCTCCTAGAAAAAGAGCCTGTTTATGGAACAAGATATCAGAGCTGGAACCGAAGTACTGGGTCCTTGGATTGTGAGGACAAAGACGTCCACAGTCACATTATGGAGGCTGACATGGGGACGAAAATGTAGTTCCCAAAACATTATTTAGTCTTGGTCTTTAGTTTTAGTCTCCAGTTAAACCAATGTCCAGTCATATCCAATCACCTGGCCTGTCTGGTTTGGAAGTGCCTGCCCTTCTCCAAACAGTTATTGTTGTAGAGAAATTGCTGAAGTCAAGGTCAATGGTGAGGTCAGGAAGGAAGAAAGTGTTCAGGAGCCTCTGATGTCTTATACTGTATTATTTATTGACGCTTGATCAAGGAGAATTAGAGACACTCTCAAAGTTCATCAGAAGTGCCTGAGTCGGTCTCACATTCTGCCCAACTCATCCTGGTGGATCGACTTTAAACCCCAAGATAACACCACAAATACTACACGGCCAGAATCAGTCACAGAGAATGTCTTTACCCATGGAGGTGTTATTGTCAGCATGTTCTAGTCTGGAGACACAGATGTCTGTTTACGCAGATTGGAACGTCAACAACAAGCTATCTATTATGTCTATGAAGGCAGCAACAGGTCTCTGTGACCCTGGTCACCACAGTGTTGAGATAGACTGGCACCTACTGTTACCAACCAAAGACAAACAACTAATACTGCTGAGGACCTCAAGGCCCACACGGGACCTCGTGTTACCTAAGGATATAAACATCCATAACAGTTATCAACACTGACTTTCCAGGGTCAGGTTAGTTAAGTATGAACGTGCATTCTCACCTGGAACTCATCTTTAATCTGGCTGGAGTTGGTCTGTGGGTCCAGTCTGCTGATGTTGTAGTAAATGGCTCTGAACTCGCACACTGGTATGGCTGTATTCCCACATAGACACGCCTCCAAGATGGCATCGTGAACAAACACATACTGCTCCTGGAACATGAGTAAAAAAGCAGTCGATCAAAGAAATGTTGGGAAAAAAGACAAACACGTCTCTGTCCTTTGTGAGTAGACGGAGCTTTGTAACCTGCATGTGGAGTTTCTCAGCGTGGCTGTAGGCACTGACACCTTTGGGATGGAAGGTGTGTTCGTACTCACTGTAAACACAGTCTTTATTTGATCTGTGCGTGTGAATTCATTAATTTTTTTTTGTGCTCATGCTCTCTTGGCAGCCTAAAAAGTGAATCAGAAGGGGAAGGTGCTCAGCCCTGCAGTGTTTCTGTGCTCTGGATCAAGTGTCCTTTTTGTGTTCCAACAAGCTCGCTGGTAAAAGCCTCAGTCACCGTGAGCTGCAGCAGCCGCTGTGCATGTTAATTCACCTCTCCCTCGCTCTCTCACGCTATCTCTTCCAGTTTTGTCTACGGTTCTTTCACTTTTTATCTCTCTTTCTCTCGTTTCCTCTCACACTTCTGTTCGCCTGCCATCTCTCTCTCTCTTTTTTTTTTGCTTTCAGCTTTCATCTCTGCCTCTGTCAAATGTTAATTGTTGTCCTTGGAGCAGGCAGGAGAGTTTCGAAAGCATCACTGAAATGTCCTCTCCTGGCCATTACCTACTCCAGTGACACATGCATGCAAAAAAAACACATGCATGCACGCATGCGCATGCACATTGGACACACACAGACACACACAGACACACACACCCCTCACACATCGTTCCCCTGTGCCTTTTAAAAGATTAATTGCTTTGTGTTGTGTGGAGCAGCATTAGCGTCGAGCGGCTTCACTGACACAAATTGCTCCCACACACATTCAAAAGGCCGGATGCATTTAACTCGGTTTCAAGTGTGAGTGCACACACACACACACACAGACATGCAAAAGTAGCTTTTGTACCAATGCTGTCACGTGGAAAGACTCAAAGTGATGCCCTGGGTAACTTTACTGAACCTCGCACTTCTACAAACTTATTCAGAAGTCATTATCAGGCTCCGAGCTCGAGCTGTCACTCTGAAAACGAGGCTGTTTTCTCTCTATTCCTAGTGAAGTTGACTTTTTGGATATGCAAGGTTTTCATCAGTGGTACAAATGGAATCCAGAGGCGGGATGGATTAGGTCGGCTTAAGGTAGCTTAGAGAAGAAATGAATACTTCCGTTCCAACATTCGAAGACACAGACTCTTTAAAAATGACTGATAGTACAAAATTAGAACAAATTACGACACTGTATAAAAGATGGTAAGTAACCCGAGTTCTTGGCAGACAAAAATAACCTTTTAGGAAATGGATCCTCCGTGTTTTAGGGATAAATCGAGTAACAATGTTACAATTTTAAACTCTTCTTGACCCGATGGTGCAGATCAGCATCAGCCAGCTCTAATTGAAGTGCCAGTTAGCTCTAGTTGGGAGAATCATTCTATTCACATTCAGTTTTCTCTGGTTAGTTCAACAACACCTGCTGAAGAAACTGTGAGTGAACAGAAAAATGCATAGGCCCTGAAGAAACAACAGTAATTTAACTGGATGGAACATTTACATGTTTGTGCTCATGTGTATATTCTTTACCATGAGCTGAGAGCTGCCACACACACACACTGACACAAAGAATCCAAAATCTGTGCATAGGGTTTGATTTTGGGAGTTTGTGTATACTTTATATGTGTGTGTGTGTGTGTGTGTGTGTGCACTAGTGTCATCTATTATTGAGGCAATGTTTAATATTGATAGGCTGATTGTGATGGATGATTCAAGACTGCAAGAAACTACTGAGAAACTCCTGCTCCTGACGGATTCACAGATAGCATGCTGCTAGTTAATGAAGGTAATTGAAGTCACTGTTTTATTTTTATCATTTGGTGAAATATTTCTGGATGCATTACAGAGTTTGATAATGTAAGACTTTGAGCAAAAGCTTTTTGCTGTACAACTTCTCATTAAGTCCTGCTACCACTTCCTATCAATAATCAATTGGTACAAGACTGCATATATATTTTTTTTCAGATTTCCTCAGCAGTGAATTTGAACTATGCTTGTCCAACAAAAAAAAAATGCACACTGACCTCCGTCTGGACCATGTTGACCCGTTGTGATCTCAGCTCCCGGATACAGTTGAAGATGTCCACCACGCCTTCATTCTCTGCCATGTCCAACATGATGTCCACTGCGATGAAACAGCCCGTCCTCCCTGCACCAGCACTGCACAGACAAATAAACAGAGAACATTAGTAAATCTGTAACTTCTGAATCTTTCGCCGGGCCTATGATTTTAGTGGTATTCGACTTCTGTCTCAAGCTCGAACTTCTCCTTGAAAGGTCCAGTGTGCAGAACTTAGTGGCATGCAAATCGCTTCACCCTGTTCTTCTTAAAAACCCTGTCTACAGCCAGAATTTGTCTGTTTTAGGGCTACTGTACAAACATTGTGGCAGGTAAAAAAGACCTGCTGCATTTTAAGGTGACACAAACTCAACAATGAATACATAGTAACACATATTATATTCCATTTCATAAAGTGAAAAAGTGAAACACTCAAGCACTAGTTGTGCCGCAGTGGAAGTGATTTTGCAGGTCAAAGCTGCAGCAGCAGATTCTCACGGTGTCACAGTAAGTGACCCCGTGCTCTGCTAAATGATGAGAAAGAACACTTAATGAGGTCCGGGCTAGGAAAGAAACAACACTCGATAATCAAGGCTGTTTATTTATGTGGTTATTTCTAAGTTAAATGGTGGTACAACAACATTTCACCACTCCCACCTTCGCTATCCTGAACAAACAGTGATGTGAACATGCTGTTTTCTGATCAGGACAGATCACAAGTGTCACATTTTCATATTCAGTGTCATATTTATGTCCAGACTTCATTGATTGCCTGACAGAAAACAGATGGCCTATGTGATGCCTGAAATACACATGGAGTTAAGTGTGTGTCTCTCTCACACACACACACAAACACATGTACACTTTAATACCCCGCGTCAGTCGTTAAGGCGACACATCCTGAACACTAATGCCTGCGGGGAAGAAACGGATGGAGGGACAGACGAACAGATGGATGGATGGATTGAATGAGGGAAGGGAACGGCGGAAAAGAGTTTAGTGATTGGGTGTGATGGAAGCGGACGTCACAGGGGAGAGATCAAGGGAGGAAAGGAGGAACGGATGGAGGGGATGGAGAGGGAACTGAAGTATGGAGGGATGGCGAGAAAGGAGGGGAGAAGCCTATCTTTCACTTTGCAATCCCCCTGACAGTTCCCAGAGACAGCGAAGAAAGAGGGAGAGAGAGAACGGAGAGATAAGAGCATGGGAAGAAGGAAAAGGTAGAAAGGAGAAAGAGAGAGAGAAAAGGAGGGAGCGCCTCGGCAGATTACCTGTCAACCTCTGTGATTAATGTTGAGACCAGAATACTGCTGGGCCTCTGTGTGCATGCGTCTGCGTGTATATGTGTGTGTTAGAAAGCCTCATGACACAGGCCAATAGTGTCAGAGTGCCCCCGGAAATTGGAAGTGACTGCCATAACTTCCTGCCTGTCTGCTCGCATACTTTTACTAAAGCTGTCTGTTTACGTGTCGGCTCGCCTCATTTGTCTGTCCGCTGCTTTCTGCCACTGTCTACACTCCTTTTTGTTAATCTAATAGCTTACCTGGAGCTCAGGAGTGTGTTTTATGAGTTGTCCATGACAGACAAGCTAATACTGTACAGGTCCTTTGCTCTTCAAGGCTCTTCAATAAGTGAAATAATAATAAATAATAGTAAATAACTCCATAAGAACTGGGCAGTGGAAGTGATCTGGAACATTCAGTTCCTGCTGCACAGTGCACAGTCAATTGTGTAAATACATACATATACATAAATCTTTAGTTTTCATTACTGCAAAAGGGCCATCATCTTTGAGGACCAACCATGAACGATCCATCTGAGGACCTCTGGACCTGGAATTGACATGGGGCACTAAAAATGCTCATTTCTGTAAAGGTCATTTTGAAAGTTGCAGACAACTAGTTTTGTTGTTTAGGTAAAATGACTCATTCATTGAATCAGCAAAATGAACAAGTTGTCTTATTAGTGCCGTGTGCCCACGACACGACAAAACTATTGTTCTTCTGCGTGTTTCTTCTTAGTTTTATTATTCACCTTCCGCCCTTTTTCGAAAATTATTGCGGCCCACAGTGGTGAGAGGGCCCCAACAAATTATATATCAAAAATGTGTTTTCATCCCGAATCCAGTGTTATTACTTTTCTAAGAGAATAATTTCTCATAGGAATGAATGGGAAACCCCGAAAAAAACAAAACATTTTCAACAATGAACTGCTCTGACATACTTTCACAGAGAGACTTCATTTAAACTTTAAAATGTAGGTACTCTTGCCTTCTCTTCAGGGATTCACTTCACTCATCGACAGCTTTTACCGTTTTTAAACTATCAAGGTTGAAGTTGAGCAGGTTTTTACTCAGATTTCTGGGTTTATAATGGGTGTGTATTGCGCAGAATGTTTGCGCTACAGTGGATGACATCATCAGCTAGAGTGAGGAGCAGAGAGAAAAATCAGTGAAAAAATAAAACGTATTCGACTATCATGGCCTCAAATGCCCCACTACAGACATGATTTATACATAGAAACGTAGGAAAATTTGTCTTCTCACTCACATTCGTCTGCTAAAGCTGTCAGCCTTATAGTTTTGGCGTAACACACAAAGATGTGCTACCAACACCCATCCACAGCCCCATAGACTGCCATGTTAAAAAGGTGGGAACATTTGTGGAGGAAAGCAGAAGTAACGTTTCTTTGAATCGCTCTAAAGGTCACATTTCTTGACTTTATCAACACAAAATAACTATGTAGACGTTCAGGAAGGGCTCAGGATGCTCCCAGTGATTTCGGTTCAATGATTGGAAATACGGTTTGGCCAGAAATCCTTCCTGTTCGAGGGGTGGTCTCAGCATTTTTTCTCTCTCTCTGTCAGCATTTCCAACTGACATTCTAACAGGTGCAGTAACTGCTCTGCTGATTAGGGCCGGCAGTTGGTCCTGGTTGCTTGGCAACCTCAAGCCTGCCTGAAGGTGAAGAGGGGGGAGGAGCTATTTTCAAAATTTCTGCAGGAATTTTTTTGTTTATTTATGTATTTATTTAGAGCTGAGGACGGGGTCTGAGAATTACAGCAGGAATTGAACAGTGTAATCGATACCTGGATCATGTTAAGTGGGAAGGGTGGATGGGGGGCTGTACAAAACACCAAGATTAGTCCTGTGAGACTGGGTACTGCATACTTAGTGATTTGGTAAAGGTTAGGAAAATATTGTTTTGAATATTCAAGTCAAGTCTCACTAATTACCCTTTCAATAATTAAACAAGACAATGTCTAAAGCTTAAACAACTGCTGTGAGTTCCTAAATGTATATATACAAAACAGAAATCATGCTTTAGTTGCAACAAGAAGATATGATACTGTAAGAGCAGATATTAAGAAGCTTTTCCACATTAGTATTACGTAAATCTCTGTTCTAGGTATGGTGGCAGGTTAGGGCTTTAACCCATTCCAAGATGCACGTTGTATTAAGGTGGACCACCAAACAGAATGCATTAATTTTAAGTGCTCGTCGTGCTGATATGAAGAATCCACTCATAGCATTTTTTTCATAGCCTGTCAGAGTGGTGACCTTTTTAAAGCTTGTTCCCGCTGACAACCTGGCCTCAGAGTTGAACTGTTGCATCCCATAAAGAACAGAACATGGAGGTTAAATATACTGTCGCCATGGGGATCTTAAAACTGTCACTTTTTTTCCTCTTCCTGGTCGATGATTGTGATGGTGGTGGTGGTGGTGGTGGGATGAGAGTGGGGTGGAAGGTGAATTTCTTTATCTTTTTTTCTGCTGCCTACTTTCTTAAAGGTTAACGCCATCGATCGAATTTATGGACACGGGAGATTGGTGCGAGTGTGGTTTTGTGTGATCATGTTCGTACTGATATCCCGTGCTATTGTCTTATCTGAGAAGGAAAGTGGAGGAAATGTAAATGAAGCATCTGTCTTCATCCAATATTCTAAACATTCTCTTATTTTCTTATTTCCTTTCCTTAAACATCCATATCCAGTATCTCCAATTCTCTGTAAGAAATATCTTAAAATATTGGATGTTTGCCTCCAAACCAAACAACAAAATATGCTGTTCGTCACTGCCTTCCAAAACAGCACATAATATACTGTGAGCATTTTTTAATTCATGGCATCTACCAACAATGTTTGTAACCATTGTTTCCATAACAAAAGCCCGTTAGAGAGAGATTCATTTTATTGCCATTTCAAAACAAAGGCTTGAGGAGGTGAAGTTTATCCATAAGAACTATTTAAGGTTGTTGTCACAGAAAGAACTACACGGTCGATGTGGCAGAATCATCGCAGTCATGGCCTTCAGGAAAGGAAACTGACTCGTCCAAGTCACGTGACGTGTTGATCCATACGTCCACCCTGACCTCACAAATAACGTCGTACTACCTTTTGCTCCTTACAGACGAGTCTGTCACACCGCTGCTAGAAGTCCTTGCCAGGTAAACATTAGTCATATTAGACATATGAACAAATTACGTCATTGTTGATCCTGAAAACATTGTTCATCTGTCGTGTTTTTGTGTGTACAGCGTTCATTTTTATCACATAATAACTTTAAAGGAAAGATTTAGACGTTGTGCCGTGGATACAACACATACTTTGATGTGTAATACATTCAAAGTGTCCATTTCTTTCATACAAAAACAAAAAAGAACACGCCCTGTGTGTTACGCTGACCCTGCAAAGCCATTTCCTCTCTCTGAGGTAAGAGCCAAGAGGTGTACGAGTGAGTGGCTGGCTGGATTTTGTTTGTCCTCCTCTGGTCTGTGCAGACACTGACCGACAGCATCAGGGGATTAAGTTTATCTTTTGTACAAACCGGTGTGTGTACTTGAAGTGTGTGTGTGTCTGTGCTCTTACCTGCAGTGTGCCACTATAGGCCCAGCATCAGGCGGGTTGAGGAACTTGACCTGTCGTATGAATCCAAGCAGTCCGGTGGCATAGCAGGGAACGCCGTGGTCAGGCCAGCTGGTGAAATGAAACTGACGGAGTTCGCGGATCTCGTGATGACCCTTCTGAAAAACACACACGAGACGTTAGAGCCGAGTCGCATATTTTACAGCAGCCGAAAAAACGATTCTCTGCCATTTAGTCTCCTGATGATGACAAATGCTTGGATCTCACAAATTTTATCATGGCCCTTTTGGGGAAGACTGACAAGAAGACGTATCATGGTTCAGCAGACTAATTTACAGCAGGGACTTCAGGAACCTAGGGGCCACGTGGCCTCTCTTTGGCTTCAGATGGAAACTAAATTGATCTCGTGGATGTCACAGTGGCACTTTGGGCCACTTCTGGGAATGAGAGACAGGAAGACTTATCGTGCCTCATTTGCCTAATTTACAGGAGAGATTTGAGGAAACTGATGGCCATTTTGGCTCCACAAAAAAAAGATTAATTGATTTCACAAAGCTCAGGATGGCCCTTTTGGGAAAGACTTACAGGAGGAAATGCCTCGATTCAGTTAGACTGCCTAATTTACGCAGAGATTTTTTAAACATCTAACAGCCACATTGCCTCCTTTCTGTATGAATTTAAAACATCACAAGTGCTTTAAAGATATCAGAAAACTTCCCTTCAACTCAAACAGTTTTTAAAAAACCCCACAGAAAATGGAACATGCTTTTATTAAACAAAGTTTTAGAGGAAAGTATAATTTTATGACAAGAAAAATGCTGGCGGCGATAAAAAAAATAAATTGGACTTCGCACTTATTATGGCTCTTCTTCGAAAGAGATACAGCAAGTGACATTTTGGTACAGAACAAGTAGATTATAGGAAAATGAAATGGCAACAAGCGTGCACTCTGTGTCTGTGAGATAGCATCTTAACATTTTAATGATGAACTTCCTAGAAACATAAAGAACTGGTGAATAAGTTCTTGTCTCACAATGGGGATATTATTAAGAAATTAAAGACGACATTCTGATGCTAATTAAGTCTCATATTAGAGTGATTCCCTGCGACACACACATAATGAAACTCTAAATTGTTATGCCAGCGTTTCAGATGAAGACCCAGAAGAACTTTGGTGTAGTCGGAGGTTTAGGAATTCTTAACCGATTCATATCTGAGCCAAAGGAAGGAAATGGAGATGGATTGGACTTGGGTGGATGTTCAATTTTCAAGTTTTCCTCTTTAACTAAATTATTAAATATTCCATTAATGATAGAGGAGCTGCATAAATTCAACTTTCTTCCATGTGAAATCAAGGACGTGCAGGTTTGCTATAAAGGTGTCAGCCTGCATTTGAATCAAGGCCATCACACGCCTTGAAACTAAGTATCCAGGACAGCAACAACCTCAGTGTATTCTGACAGTTTTAGACCTGTCAACAGCAGCTCTGGATATCTCTGACAGCGTACACCACCTCGCTGATGTCAGATAACAGCACCTCCGCAGCCTTCGGGCTGGGAGGTCTTGCTTCTCGTTCCCTGCTCTGAATTCTGACCTGCATCTCTCCTCACAGGATGTAGACTTTTCTTTTTGATAGCACAGAAACACAGTATAAGAAATGCATGACCCTTTTTTCAGCTTCCAGGGGCTGAATTTTTCTGCACAACAATGCATGCTCCTGCTTTAATAATTCAAACCAATCGATTCAATTATACTATTCTAAACTAAACGGGGCTTAAATGGAGAGCGCCATGTCCTCCACAGTTCAGTTTACTCTCTAAGAATAGAACTGAGAGAGAAACTGTTGTTGCTGCAGCTCCCCATTCTGGCTCCGTCAGACAGATAAGACAAGGTTGTAGTGAATTGTTTGCTCTGGCAGAGTGCCTTACGATAACCCGAGAAGCAGGGATACCATCGGGAGGAGAAAGACAGCAGGGAGAGAGGTCAAGAAACAAACCGTGAATGGGAAGGAGTAGAGGTCACTGAAGAGAGTGGTGGTGTGGGGAAGGATGAAGAGAGAGGTCTGATAAAGAAGAAATGGGGAAAGGGAGAGATAAGGTGGAGAGAGAGAGAGAGAGGAGAAAAATAAAACCCAGAAAATCACGAGGTGATTTGATAACTCCACTTCCCATTGATTTGCTCTCTTGTGATGTTGAAATGACTTCTCTAAATCGATAGACGGTGGACCAACACAGCCCGGGCCTCAAAGCCATGACTGGTTGTAAAAATAAAAATAAAAAACCCAACAACAACATGCGGTGCTCGACATGTTGGAAAGAGGTGATGAGGACGTAGAAACACTTCAAAGTCTTTACTATGATGGGAGAGAACGAACACTGCCATGCTTTGAAACCTTCAGTTTTATGCTTCTTATCGAGACTATTTCATTGTTCTGCAGTGACACTTCAGTCTTAAAATGCATTTGCAGCTTCTGATCATTTAAAATCAAAGCAGTAAGTTTAGTAATAAAGCTGCTGATATCTAAACTCTCTTATTGTCATAAATACAGGCATACACCTCTTCTTCTACACTTTCATGTAAACATAGGCATTCTACTGTAAAGCCTTTCCACACAGTTCAACCTGTGTTGTGGATGCAATGAACCAAAATGTTGTCATGTCCCCCATCTAATAGCTTAGGCATGATTCTATGATTTCAAACCATGCAGATGACATAGAATGGATAAAATGATCTTGAAGGTTTACTCAAAAACCACAAGAAGTTAACAACTTTCTAGACTCTGGAGAGATTTGGTGGGAAGACAAAATTTAAAATGAACAGTGGCTAAATAATACGATGATTGAACAAGAGCCTTGGATGACCATCCAGAAATAGAAGTGAATATAACAGCATTGATTGCTCTGCGGTGGAGATACAAAGCAAAAGAAAACACAATGATTGTCTGGGATTTATGACCTTTGTCTGAAACCCCTTTTATATTTGCACGAACCAGTGGGAGGACATGAGGGAGCGTAGATGGTGAGACTCTCCATTTGTAAATCATCTTCTCACTGGCACATGCAGACATCAATGAAGTAATACAGTCATAATTTTGGTCTGAACGCCTGCTACCCCGACCAGAAGGCACCTAACACCTGTCTGGACGTCCACTGGCTGTAAAGTTATGTGCAACCGTTTATCTGTGAAGGTTCAGATCAATCATCTAAGTGGTACAATGTCTAGAAGAAAAAATTACTGGACGGAGGTTTTGATTGAAGATGTTTCAAAGATTTGTGGAAAATAATACAGGTATTATCCCCATGAGTCGACCACGCCCACCGGTGGGGCAGGAGGTTCTCCATCTTTCATCACCTCTTTTTCTGAATGCAGTCATAGATATGTTTGGGGGGTTTCACGACTGTAGACAAATGGTGTTTCAACCCACTTCAGGGAAGGTTTCTCCAGTTTGACATGAATGTTTTGCACATCTCTCATACCATCTGTCCTATCTGTCTAATACGTGTATGTGCTGGTGCTCAAAGCTGTGTTTGTTGGCCTGTAGATCTGTGTACACCGCTGAGTCATTTCCTGTGCGGTTTGGCGTCCACTGTGGCACACAATTGTTTGGTTTCTTCAGATCTGAGTGCCATGGAGCTGATTACTCTTCTGCTGCTTTTGGATGTGGTCCATTGGGTGAACTAAGCCCTGTCAGAGTTTCTTGTTGGGTTCGATCCTGAGAAACTGTGTTCAGTACAAATTCTTCTCCAACTATAAGACCACAAAGCTGTGTGTTTGGAGCCAGTTGTTTGTCCGATTTGTTGTTCTTGGAACTTCTGCTTTCAGATTAACAAAAGGTCCAAGTAACAAAGACACATTTGAGTCTTTTGTTTTTTTTTTCTCTAATCGTGGATCTAGTGTCGGCAGCCCGTTCTCACACCCAAATTGTCAAATATGGAAGCTTGGTAGCTCTCTGAAGTCATTTCTGGATATGCCAACCTGGCATAATGCTTGCAATGGAGGTTGGCCAAATAAACACAGGACTTTCTACCAAGTCTATGTTGACTTCATTTTTGACTTGAATTGTGCACAGTGTTTTTTATGCCTTAACCTAACCAAACTGTGGCTGTGTAAAGTCACAGTGCTTCTCAGCAAGCCTTATTTTGAAAGTCTAACCAGGCATTGCATATTCATTACTGCTAACCTCACCACACATTGTACATTACTTGTTAATTTGACAGCAGAGCCTTGCATGTGCAACGCTAAAGCGGCACCTAGGACAGTGACTAACTAGGCTGTTGTATTTGAGGAGTTATGAGTGAGAATATGTTGGACTTTTGCCTCAAGATTATACAAAATGTATATTCATGTGCACCATCCAATTACAGATTCTTTATATTTGACAGAAAGAAGTGAACGTTTTCTCCGTTTGACATGTCTGAATGTCTTCTGTGATCTGTTTTTTGTTCACCCTGAATCTTTGTCATTTCACACAAACACACATTTACTCAGATTCTCACTGTCCTCTCTCTTCTGCCGTGCTCTGTTAATCTCCTTGGACGTGCCATTAATAAACCTTTTTCATTACAATCCCGTTTTTCATTATTCACTGCAATTATAGCTATTTAACTGCGGTGCAGAACCTGCGCATGCCTTCTCTTTGTTCTTTACTCGCGCTCACAGAGCCGACTGTGGTTTAAAGCTTTTAAAGAATTTTGTGTTAATGAGTGTGTGTGTGTGTCTGGTGTGTGTGTGTACGTATTAATGCATCCTGCAGAAAATCAGCTTTCCTTTGAGTATTTGGAGTACTTTTTGCACGCTCGCACACATGCAGAGGTGTGTGCGGATTAATGGTTTGCTAAACGAGCTGACAGCGACGACTCGAAGACTCGTCTTCATAAGCTGCTTTCGCACGAGTGAAGGGGGTGAGGGAATCAGCATGGGGGGGAGAGAGACAGACAGAAGTACAGAAAGAGCGAGGAAGAAAAAGCACGACAGCAGAAGAGAGCAAGACTTCAGTATTTTACATGATTTAAAAAATTAGGAATATATCTGAATGCAGTAGTGTTTTGTAGTCTCTGCCAATATTTTATTTTGTTAACAGTCCTGCAAATAAGTCAACAGAAGTAGTAAGTTATGGGGTAAATAACAGAAAAATGGATGAAAGAGACAAGACTCAGAAGAAGATGTAAACACAGTCGTCTTGAAAATCAAGGATTTGGATCAGAGCCTTTTTTTTTTTCGCTCACTGTGAAGTGTGTTCCCTCTATTTTTCTCCCCCCTGTTTACTGTGCAGAGTCTCAGAGAACAGCATCACAACAATGACGGTACATTGTCCCACTTGTGTTTTTTTTTTTTTCTTTCCTCCTATCAAATCCCTCCTGCCTGATTACAAGGGCCCCAATTACAATTTCAAGCCTCCTTAAACAGCCAGAAACAAACAAGTAACGCTGCTCTCTTGCCTCAAATCCCCAATCACTTATTGGCTAGAATGGTAATCCAGGTTTTGCATTTACAGAAAAAAAAAAAAAAGGAAGCAATAAACAATGAGGGTAGCAGCTTGAGAGAGTATGGGGAGGATTCAAATACAATCTGAGGTCTATTCCGTCAACCTGAATCACGATACATTGAGATGACATCATGCTTAAAAGCCTGTGTAAATACTGGGACAACAACTGCATCATTTTGTGATATCAGGGAAAGAAAATCTGTATAATCCAAATTCAAACAACATTGTTTGTGTTTCTTGCCTGGATCTTCATGTCATACAGGGTTAAGAACCCTCTATCATGCAGTAAAGCATTAAAATTTCTTTGTTAGTTTAGTCGTTGACGATGATTTGACTTGTTTACCTTTTGGACGGTAAATGTCCGGATGACGTATTCGGCCAGTGGTTCAGTTTCTATCAGGGTCACCTTGATGTCTCCATAAACCTCCGTCTCATCTGGCCAGTAACGCACACACTTCACCTGGAAAAGACAAATTTACATTCGTTCCGTGAAGTTAAATATGTATTACATGCCGGGTCATTATCACCTAATGAGCATTAACAGAATGGGATGAAGCCGAGGTCAAGATGATCGCCATTAATAATATAACAGATGAATAATATCAAGATTCGTATTGCTCGCTCTGCATAACAAATGGATACTCAGAAGACAGTATTTGTTTGACATTTGAAAGATATTGATTTAAAATTACTGGATGACATTCTGATGTGATAATGCCACTTGTAACTGGACTACACATCTGGATACAGATGTTTGGAGTCATGAAAAGCAACACTAGGCTTTGATTGCAATGTCCTGATTGGGGTTCTGCTATCTATGACAGTTATTTAGTGTAAATATGTGGTTCACAGTTTCATTATTGTTAAAACTGACTCAAGTTTGCATCCCAGTCAGTTCTGGTTTTCAATGTTTTCTTCTTTACATGTCTTTACGTAACAGTCGGCTTCCTCCAGCAAGCTGATTTAGTGTAAACGGCAAACTTCTTTTCCATAATCGGGATGAGGGATTAGAGAATCCTCAGACAGATTTCTTGACCATGACAACCAGTTTTCCAATCAGCTTTTTGTAAGTACATAGAGGGCCAATGCAGCATCTTATCTTATCACTAAGAGGCTACAGATTTTAAAAGTGAGTCATGCTTCCAGAGAAGTTTGTGTCAACTTCTCATATATACAGAGAGATTACCTGCCTAACCTGACTTCTTCGAGTTAGATATGAAAATGTTGTAGCTCTGCTCGCTGTTTTTTCCCCAGCGCCTCTCTGATGCCCGACCTTCCTCTTGCTCTTATTGACTCGGTGAATCAACGGTCTGTTTCAACCAAACCAGAGTTGGTGATTGTTGGGCAAACCAAGGTTATGGTGAGCTGTAATGAAGTAGGTAAACTTACTGTTTTTGTCAGTGAAGGCTGTTGGGCTGTAAAACTGCTGATTCTGGTTAAACTAAACTGATCTTACTCTTTCGGATTCTTTCCATAATGTTACCAGACACTTGTTTAATCACATTTCTAATAACGATCTGATCAGTCGGTGGAAAACAAAACAGCACTCATAGTGGACATGCTGTACATTGACACAGCGTAATTGCTTTATGTGAATTTTGTTGGTTTATCACTTCCAGACAAATAGATGAGAAAATATTATTTGAATTACCCTTTAAGTGCGCGTTAACACATTGCATGAAATCCAACTTTCCTAACTTAAACCAAGAACTTTAGTTACCTAAACATAACTATGTCTCTGTGCAAACAATGTACTTTAATATCCAGATATAAAGATATCAGAAACATGGAGGAGCATTGCAGTATTATGCAGATCTTGCAGGTCCCTGGTGCCTCTCTGATGCTCGTATCGAACTCTGCAAAATAAAGTTGTGTTTGAACCAAACCACAGTTGGTGATTGTTGCAACAGTGGAAAGACAAACCAAGGTTATAGTGAGCTGGAAATTCTCTGTTTGCCAGTGAAGTCTGAGAGCTTTGAACGCAGCTATGCAACTGCTGGTTCTGGTTGAATAAGAATGATCTGAAAAAAGTTTAAACTAGGTTTACTCAACAGGCAAACATCTGGCCTAATTCCATTCTGGTTTTTATTGATTGATTCCGATTGTACCTGTAATTAAAGTAAAGCTTGATTCATTAAACGAATGAGTTCTGTGACCTTGTACCTCTGCGCCTCTTCATCAAACACACGTTTTGTAATCTTTTGGATGATGAACTCACCCTGCCCACCTCCACCAGATTGGTAACCATGACGATAGAGGCCGAGTTTTCCTGCCAGACCATCCTCCAGAAATCCCTCACCGTCTCCTGCATGGGCCCTGACACACACACACACACACAAACACACACACAAACACACACACACAAACAAATTAGAGATATACAAATACTGATACACACAAACAGAGCAGTGTAAAAAACACACACTCTAACGTCACATAAACATACATCAGCACTGACTTACATGAACACGCAAACACACATGTGCACACACATATACACACATGCACTCACACACTATCAATCCCAGATAGTGGTTCGGGGGTTTGAGGTAATGGGGTCTTAAATTTGTCAGGGGGATTTTATACGGCGGTTTAGATTTAGGAGGTTGTGGTAATAGCCTCCCAGTCCTGAAAGGACGACATTTACCAGGTGGCTGCTACACACACACACACACACACACATGCATAGACCTTTGCTATCTGCACAAATGTAGAATCACACATACAGTCCTCTCACACACTCATCACGTCAGTTTAATTACCTTGTGTGGCGATGTAATGTCTGGGTCTGTGGTACCCCTGTGAGACAGAAAAAAGTGAAGCTTAATAAAACCTCCGTGCCGGTGTCATCTCCATCCTTTTCTCCCCACATGTGGAGTCATTTCTTACTCCGAATCGTCCTCGTTTTCTTAATTTTTTAGTTTGTTACTTTGTCTCCTTTCCTGATTACAAACTCTCTAACTCC
This sequence comes from Larimichthys crocea, assembly GCF_000972845.2. NCBI lineage: Eukaryota > Metazoa > Chordata > Actinopteri > Sciaenidae > Larimichthys > Larimichthys crocea. The sequence goes on along the minus strand of NC_040016.1, from coordinate 20,937,997 downwards.
TTTTCTTCTTACTCAACCTTTCAACCCATTTCTGTCTCTTTCTGTCCTTTTCTGAATCCTCCCCTTCTATCTTGTTGTTTTTTTCTCATTCTCTCCATTCCTCTCATCAGTCAGTTTACATCCTTCTTCCTCCACTCCACTCCTCCCATCCTTTTCTCTCTTTTTTAATGCGTCCTGTGTCTTGTGCCTCTCCCGTCCCTCCACTTCCCCCCAGAATCATAACTCAAGGTCATTGCCCGAATAAACATCAAATTAAATAATAGAGGGGATTTTAATTTTCCCTCCATGAAAAGCGACGACTCTCAGACCAATGATTACCCCCCCCCAACGTCTCCCTGGGAGACAGATAACCTTGTTGAGGTAAAAACATTCATCACTCTCATACTGTCATTAAGACAATGGTTTAGCGTTATCTTATCTTGCATTGTTTCAATTTCAGTTTTCCAATTCTCCCAATTTCTCTTCACGTTATGAAAAAAAACTTGTGTCTGTGGAGACTCCTTGATTGGAAATAAACATTATGAACCAAATTCATTAAGACTATTATTACAGCAATCAGCTGTGAGCGAGAGATCACATCAAAAAACAGAGCCCGGAGGGCAGAGAGAGAAGGATGGGGAAACAAATGGATGGATGGATGTGTAGGAGATGGGTGACGAAAATGAAAACAGTGGTAAGGTGAAGGACAGAATAAATTGAAGAAGGGACGAGGCATCGTGGTAGAAAAGGAGAGTAATCATCAATTCCAATGCTGATGATCACACCAGCCTCCAGATAATTGTTTTTTTTTTGTTTTTTTTAAAGAAACGAGACTCAGATGGCTCCATTTGTTATGGCAATCTTGGCTAATACCCTCAATGTGTGTGTGTGTGTGTGTGATGCATTTGCTAATGCTGCCTTTCTATTTCTGTTCAGGTGCAGTGTAATGGGTGTGTGTGTGTTTATGATCCAAGTAGTCTATCATATTCCTTTAGGATCTTTGAAACGGCAGCCAGGGAAGAAGCAGGTTGGGTTTCGATGCCTTGCTCAAAGGCACTTTGACACACAGCAGTATGAGCACATGGCGCGACCGATGAGACTGAAATTAGGCTTGTGTAAGACCGATAGTTAGGGTAGGAGTCTTGATGATTGGAGAAAAAGTATTGAAGAAGAAGTGTGTGTGTGTGAAGACTCACGTCAATGTAGTTGGCGTTGATGTAGTCAGAGTGGGGGTCTCCATCCAGCAGCTGCAGTCGGACTCTGGTGTGATCGTCTGTGGGGTCAGATAGCAGAAAAAATACAACAGGCCTAAAGTTACATTTACCCACAGATCGGAGCAGCTAAGTGATGAGGGGGGGGGGCTCACTAACTAACCAGGCCCAAAGTTATGGATGAGTCTGTGTGAACCAAGAGTCACATTCATTCGATCACTGGTCGTTTGTTAAATGAACCATTTACCGAGCAAACATCCTGCAGTGTACACAGTATGTCGCTTTGAAACTCAACCAAGGTTCACATCCGGCCGTCTACCAGCAGTAGTTAAAGAGAACCTCCCCCTAATAACCAAGTAGAATCAGTCCAAACCATAACCATAACCATTGAAAACGCCATCTCACAAACAGACTGGAACGGCAAAGCTGTGCAACAATTCACCAGTCCTGTAATCACAACGTCTGGCTGATTCCCTTTCAGCGAGAACAAACACGCATGCTTTGGTTCTGTATGGTTTTATTCCGCCACTTCATTTTTGAAAAATGGTTTTCACTTCAGTTCATTTGGCCCTCGGTGCAGATCCGTTCAGATGAACTGAATGGAAATGACAGGAACGAAAACATAAAAAGTAATAAACGTTACGGGAGTCCACGACGCAGACAAGCGTAACAAGTTTTATTTTGAAAAGTCGGGGTGATGGGACAAACGTCTTTCCCATTATGAGCTGCCTCTATCAGCAGACGCTCGCTTATTTACTGCCAAACAATCCAGATTCAATAACTCGCGACAGTGTGATGACGGAAAATGGAGAATCTTTGTTTAATGTCTCCATTTTCATCCTGGTTACTCTTAAATGCTTGAAACCCTCTGCCTCATCGTCGTAGTGATTGGAGGTGGGAACCTCTGATTGCAACCCCCTTGTCTCACACTCACTTTCCTAGTGTGAAGGAGAAACTACAAGGGCCACAAAACTGGAAGACCCTACCCAGAAAAAGTGTTGAATGTGTCCGTTTTGGGCTACTATAGTAACGTGGCTGAGGTGGTTACACATATTATATTCAGTGTCTGCCATATTCTGTAAATAGAGGTCCATAAAAAGTGTTTTCTCACACTGATTCTTTTGGCTGCCTCTAGTTTACAACTCATGTTTTGAATGAATGATCTAAAGTACTATTTTTATGGAAACTTGCTTTGATTTTTTTATGCTTGTTCTATTAAAAAAAAGTGTCTCTCTCAATTGGTTTCTGCAGAGAATCTATTACCAGTCATTTGGTTGAAACTCAAATTGCATCAATGGATTTTTTTCAGCTACTGTACAGGGCTCGTGGTTTTTTTTCAAGCGACTGAAGAGGAGCAGAAATACTAGAACAATGAGCACACGAAAAATGTAGCTGAATTTGACCACAACAATGACAATAAACAAACGCTTTAAAATAGGGCTGCCACAAACGATTATTTTGATAGTCGACTAATTACCGATTATTTTTTCGATTAGTCGACTAATCGGATCATGCGTAAATTGACTGTCTCGGAGAGGGGCGGCTGGGCGGGCGCTGTAAAGCTCACGGACGGAGCCATGAGCCACCTTCGCCCCCGAGTCTTTCCATGCCGACCCAGAGCCGCCGCGGAGGAAATGCGCCCAGCGAGACCAGCCAGCGCCGGGAAGAGGTCCCACGAGGGGATCCTCCCGCACCGTGCGGCCGTCCCTGACCCACCGAGTTGAATTCCCCGGGCAGACTGCGCGGAAGTTGCGTAAAAATCGCGGTGATTGGTTAAAACTGCAACACCGCCCTGAATTCACAGGTTTTACTGAAGTTAAGTTGAGGTGGCAAACCGCAACATCGTGAATTCCTGGAGGGTCTGTGTTATGGTATCATTTACGGTACGGTACTGACGCCGATTACCACTACTGCGCATGTGCATAGGTGTGTGTGACAGAAAGGCAGATGTGGCTGTTTAAGCTGCAGCCGCAGTTTCGAGAGACAAGCAAAGTAAAAAAAAAAACAAAATCGATGCGTCGACTACTAAATTAGTTGTCGACGATTTTGTTTGTCGACATAATCGTGACTAATCGTGGCAGCCCTAATTTAACACAATAAACAACAAGCACCGTATGCCTGCTTTAAATATCAGATGATCTCTCGAAGCCATTCACGTCACGACCTTTCAGCGGTGTGAGCTGCAAGGAACCGAATCAGCTCCTTGTTCCCTCTTTCCACTTGGATGTCAATTATTTTGTTCTGTGCGCTAATAGCCATCCATAGTATCAGGACACATATGGGAGGATTATGGCTAATGGCAGGCAGTGATTTTGTTCAGTTGTAACATGGCGACGGTAATTGCAGATGAAGCGGACATGATTTAGTCTGATTATCTCTATTTTTCTCCCTCGCTCTCATCATAATTTTTTTTCTTTCTTATGTTGATGTGCTCCCGTTCACCGCTCTTATTTCAGCTCTTGGAGAGATATGACCGCATTACAGTGAAAGCGCTGCAACAAATATGAATCATTTCTCTGATTGTTTAATTTTCTTTTTTTGGAGGGGGAGGAGGGTAAGATGAGAGCATGGTGTCAACAGGAGGTGAGTGGTAGCTATTATGGAGGAAACAAGAAGATGAGAGAAGTGGATAGGTGAAAAAAAGAAGAGGTGGAGGACAAGTTCGGGAGAGAGAGAATAAGGGCTGGAAGAAAAATGGGACGGGGGGTGAACAGAGGGGGAAAGGTATCACCGCTGTGTTTCTTTGAAGTCATTGAAATGCTAAAGCTTATGACTTCACTGATTGATGCAAAGCTACAGCGGGGTGGAGTGCTTAAGGCACTTCTAAACATTTTTTTTTTTTAAAAGACTCTTCTTTTGAAGAATTTCGCCTCACAACTGTCTTTTGAAAAATGTGCTCATGTGCACCAACACAACGGCCAGGCCCACGGCTTCACGTTTCACAATATAACTATAATAATTTAGTAGAGGTGGGGTTTTTTTAATCCATTTTGAATCAAAGCTCAAATATATGAGCAAGTAAAATGAAGCTTTTATGTGAGCAAATCTTTTGTGTGGTCGATGACTCATGCCGTCAATTGTAAGCCATTTCCTCTGTGTTTATAGTATAGTGGGGGCTGAGGGGCAATCATTTTGTCAAGTAGGCGTTGATATTTTTTTTTTGTTGGTTTTCTTAGAATAGAGTTTTCTACTCACGGCTGGCATGAAACGAGGCGTCCTGCTGAGTAAAAACATTAACACGTGAGAATGTATATGTTTGCCAGCTTTCAAACACTTTTTTTTTTTCCATTTCATTATGACCGCCATATTTTGCATCTAAGACCCAACAAAAGACTAGCACATACAAACTTTCTTTTTTTTTTCCATTCTTTTGTCCTCTGTGAAGATGTCTATGATGTGATGAAGTCTCAATCAACCAATCAATCAGACTTTATTTGTGTAGCACCTTTCATACAAAATATGTAACACAAAGTGCTTCACACAATAAAACCCCCATCCACTCCCAATCCTCCACCCCAACACCCATCTTCCGCCCAAGCCCTCCACCACCTCCATCCAAGCAGCAGCATGTAG
>NC_040016.1:20876806-20933224 GCF_000972845.2 Larimichthys crocea | reverse complement strand
CTTCACGTTTCACAATATAACTATAATAATTTAGTAGGGTGGGGTTTTTTAATCCATTTTGAATCAAAGCTAAATATATGAGCAAGTAAATGAAGCTTTTATGTGAGCAAATCTTTTGTGTGGTCGATGACTCATGCCGTCAATTGTAAGCCATTTCCTCTGTGTTTATAGTATAGTGGGGGCTGAGGGGCAATCATTTTGTCAAGTAGGCGTTGATATTTTTTTTTTTGTGTTTTCTTAGAATGAGTTTTTACTCACGGTGGCATGAAACGGGCGTCCTGCTGAGTAAAACATTAACACGTGAGAACGTATATGTTTGCCAGCTTTCATGTTTTGAGAGACATTTTTCATTTCATTATGACTGTCATATTTTGCATCTAAGACCCAACAAAAGACTAGCACATCAAACTTTCTTTTTCTTTTTTCCATTCTTTTGTCCTCTGTGAAGTGTCTGTTGAGCCGATTTTGTAATAACGGTGCATTTTGTAATAAAACGTCCAAAATGTAATAACTTTTTCATTTCATTTGTAATAAACTGGCCCCAACGCATTTTGTAATAAATTTTGCCGCATTATGTATAAATAGTATTACATTTTGACAAGATTATTACAAAATGCACTTGCAACTTTTTTTATTTTTCTAGGAAATGTATAAACATGGTTGCATTATGTAATAAACAATTCTAAAGCATAGTTTATTTGTTTGTTAATTGTATTTTATTTTACTTTAAAGTATTTGTAAAAGCTAGGCCTATATTAGTATCACTGTATTAGCCTAGTAGCAGTACTTAGCATTACTATCAGTACCTATTCAAAGGTTGCATTAACCGAGAATATTATGTAAATTGCAGATTTTTTGCATTTGGTAATAATCTTGTCAAAATGTTAAACTTTAACAAATTTATTAACCAAAATGCGGCTTTATTACAAAAATGAAATGAAAAAGTTATTACATTTTGGACGTTTATTACAAAATGCACCGTTATTACAAAATGCGGCTCAACAATGTCTATGATGTTCTGTGTGATGAAGTCTCAATCAACCAACCAATCAGACTTTATTTGTGTTGCACCTTTCATACAAAATATGTAACACAAAGTGCTTCACACAATAAAAACCCCATCCACTCCCAATCCTCCACCCCAACACCCATCTTCCGCCCAAGCCCTCCACCACCTCCATCCAAGCAGCAGCATGTAGAGGTTAAAATGAGTAGGTCCTAAAATTGAGCCTTGGGGAACACCACAATTGATTTTATATCTATTTGATAGTCAAAAAAATCTCTACCATTAAGGTATTTGAACCAGTTAAAAACTGTGGAGTCTACCTAAAAGAACTGAATGATCTACTGTATCAAAGGCTGCAGTTAAATCAAGCAACACCAAGATACAAGGTTTATTTTTCATACATTTACAACTTTGACTAATGCCGTCTTCAGTGCTGTGATTGGACCTAAAACCAGATCAAAACTTTCCAAGTCTGTCTCTGACCCCTGCTTCTCGAGTCTTTGGGTTGGGATTGTTCGGGGAGGTTGTTCAACTTATCTCTTGAGCTAAAATCACAATTTTCAGGCACCGTGACCACCTAATGTGACATAAGGAACATTTTTTTGGTGTAGTCCAATTCCCTCTGGGGCAACCCTTCAATTCCTTTCCCAGGAATTACCCCAGACAAGTAGCAAATCTCGCTATAAGCATGAGGCAAAAACCTGCAAGAATGGTGTTGCAGTAAATCCCATATTGGCTCATCCACCAGCTCCATCTCACTTTTTTTTTTTTGCTGCTTTATGCGAACATAACTTGCTCCACTGGCACTGAGTAATATCATGATATAAATCATTAATACGGAATAGCTGCATATAATACGGAGGCTTGTAACAAATCCCCTCCTTGATTATCGTTTTCTGGGATCACCTTGAGGAGAATTATTTGTGCGGCTTCCATCAGAGTCATTTTCCAGCTCTGGCTGAGCGGCAACAATGATGGCAGCATGACTCCACTCTGCTGGTACAAGATACTGTCATCAGCTATCAGCTCACCCACACTCTTACTCACGACTCTCACACGCTCAGACCATCTCACTCTCTTTTGCACACACACACACACACACACACACACATTCCCTGCATGTAAAAACAAACACAGCAGGGGGTAGTCTGCCAGCCTTCTGCTCTTCCTCTGTCTCTCCATCTTTCTCTGTTTTCTACTTCTGATTTCTGTCACCTCTCTTTCTCCTCCTTTTCCATTTCTTTTCTTCCTCCTATTCTCGACCGATTCTGTCTGCCATACCTGCCCGCCTCCCCTCCTTCTCCTCGGTTCTTTCCCTCCCTCGTCTTACTTCATTTACCTTTTTTTCTTTCCCTCTTCCCTCCTTGCTCTCCGCCTCTCTCTCTCTCTCTCTCTCTCTCTCTCTTGCCCCATACTGTCTCGCTCCTTCAGACGGCGGTAATTACACGGGGCTAGTGTCAGGCTGTCATAACACGAGAGCCACAGATATGAGGCTGCAGGGAGGGAGGCAGGGAGGGAGGGGCCCTTTTCACTTCTCTCTGCCCAGGGAGGGGAGCTTCTAATTGGGCTAAGATGGCAGGAGGTACTGGCTTGCAAACACTGCAGATCTGGACACAGGCCACAAGTTTGAAGAGGCTGACAGTGTGTGTGTGTGTGTGAGAGAGAGAGTGACTGACTGAGGAAAGCAGAACTGAAGATTTATCTTTAATTAACGTTATATATGTGCGCGTATGTGCGTAAACAACGAATGCAGGAAGTTTGAGGAAGATTTTGATGTTATAAACACATCCTGTGTTTGAATCTTAATAACTCGTCAATTCCCAGAAGCCAGATCTGGATCAATATACTGGAATCATGTATGTTAAAGCTCGTCTCCTGGATCTGGATATGAATATAGATTTATAGAGGAGATGTGCGCACACAGGCTCATGTTGGCGTCTGCAGTACTGGAGTAACAACAAAGTCGTCAGAAGCTGTGGTGTCCAAGGGCGTCGGGTCACGAACCCATTACTCATTAATGAGCTCCATTCCTCTGCTGAGTCTCCCTCCCCTCGTAACCTTGCAACTCCCCCCACAACCCTCTTCTCTTCTCTTCTGCCTTCTCCTCTCTCTCTCTAAGTTTTGGTTTGGTTCCATTTTCTCTCTCTCTCTTTGTGTCTCATCTTCCTCCCTCCCAAGTCTTGTCATTACCCCGGCAGCCACTGTAAAAAGTTTTGTTGGGGAGAAGTTGTTAACTCGAGGGTTCCAGAAAAAGGCCAAACAAAATAGACTTCTGTGTTTTTTTTTGCTTTTTTTTTTTATCTCGCTGAGATTCGCAGGGGCAGCCGAATGCTGCAGAAAGCTGTAATTTAGAGACATCAGATCAGATTGTGTGTACTAAGAGCCGCTGCCGCACACAAATAAAACGAGAAAGGGCCACCGGCACCTAATGACCGCTGTCATACCAACAGCACACAGGAGCGGCTGTGTTAGCGGCTCTTGAAGATCAAAGGTCGTGGTGAGGCTTGAGCAAAAAATAAGACCCACATCATCGACTGAAACATCTTTAATTGGAGCAGGGGATAATCTATGGAGCTATTATGCTCTAGATCCATAAATATACTGCCCTTTTTTTTAATGCTTTATAAGGCCGGTGTCTACCTCAGATTGTTCCCGCTTTCATTTAAGTCATTTAAGAAGTACTTTAGGTTATATAATGCTGAAATCCTCCTCTGAAAACAGTGCTAATGAAATTCTTCTCCCCTGAACGGCCCAACTTGGATCATATTTGAAAATTTAAATGATCTACGACCTTTTCTGAACTATGTATTAGAGATAAAGACTTTTTTTTTTTTTTGTTTCTCCTCTGCCTCCTCAACTTTTTCTCTCCCTGAGTATCCTGGAGTTTGGGAATTGAATTCCTACAAGAGGACATTTTATTCAGGTGTATGTAACTTAACCTGATTTTAGCATAGTATCATTTTGTTATGAGACGTATTTCAAAGGTCATGACGTATCGTCACACTAAAGAGCAGCACGACAAAGCCTTTGTGGTTCATGGAAAAAGAATGTGGCAGCTGGACAAAGTAATTGCTGGGTCGTTGATATTGAAGGAAAAAAAAACTTCCTACTGCAGATATATTATGGTCATTTGAGCTATGACGTAGTTAAAGCCTCTACTTACTGCCTCTTTTTATATTCCATTGTCTTTCCAGCTGCCTGAAAAAGAGCAAGGAAGTGGAACAGAGCTTTCTGTCGGAGACAGAAGAATTTAACGCTTCAATATGCCCATTTTGTTTTATTTTACAATGCCGGAGAGAGTCTGGGGTATATAATGGACTATCATGCAGTGGCACTAATACAGACAAGATGCATGATGGGAGATTTCTGCTACTGAAATACTGTCCAACACGCCGCCTTTAGAAGTGATTTCCCTTCTTGCTTTTTTTTTTTCATTGTGAGGTTGAAGAGTTATTAGCATTTGGGGATCTAGGATAAGAAACACAATGTGGCTGCTTCCATTGTTTGTCACTCAAGGATTTAACCCTCTAGACCCCAGAGCACCATTTTGAAATCATCAAAACACTGACGATAAAGTCCTGAGCTTTGTACTGTATATTACGGAAGGCTTAAAGGGTTATTCCACCCGTTTTCCCGTGATAACGAGATAATTAATTCGATTTAGTGTAGCGATGTCAACTGCGGTCAAGTGAGCAGGCGTTCGGCTTTTCCTGATTTCAAGTGCGCCTGTATTACAGAATATATGGCAAATGCATGTAGTCCATGATACGGAGCGAGCAAACCTATTACGCCACTGTAAAATCACTTTGATTCATAATTTCTGACAAAGGTTGATACACTTGATCTCAGGACCATCCTGACTGTTCACTCACTCAGTATAAAGCATATTTACTGTATCATTTTGGAGAAATTCAGCCTCAAAGTTCATTATTTTGAATTGAAAAAGGGCATTATGTGCAATTTTTGTCAGAAATTATGGATCAAAGGGATTTTACAGTAGAGTAAATATAACAATAATAATATAAATTTGCCATCTGTAATACGGGCCCACTTGAAATCAGGAAAAGACGAACGTCTGCACACTTGACATTGCTACACTAAGTGATGTTTCCTGCAACGATTTAATACGCTAGACTATCGTTTTGTTTTCTCGAGATCTCAAATTAATTATCTCGTTATCACGGGAAAACAGGTGGAATAAAATGTATGTATGTATGACGCTTTAGGGCTTCCGTAGTATATAGTTTAGTTGTCAGAAATAACCAGTGGGTTTCCACCCGGTTTCCACCTGGTTTAAATCCAAAAATGGCTCCACAGGTAAAGTGTCCCCTATTTTACAAACTTACGAAGCTTGTGTTGTGAAGGAGATCGTGACCCGCAGTGCATAATGGAAAGTGATGACGACATTGTGTTTGAGTTAAAAGCGTTTTCAAAATCACTTAACCGCCTGTCACTACCGGAGACGGCGGCTGTTTTCCAGAGGGGAAGTTTGCCGAAGAATCGTCCAGGTCGCGGTGACTTCTACACGTGTACGTTGGACATTTTGTTCACGTCGCTGCTTGTTCTAATAAAGGAATTAGAAACACAATAGAAGGGCAATGCTGTGCACAGGCACAGCTCTCTTAAACGTCCAGATAAACAGATGGAGCTGCTATTTCACAGAGGAGCAGAGGGAAAAAAACGCTCACAATAGCAAGTTGAAACTGCTGAACAAGATGTTTTACTCTTCTTCTATCCTCGCCTCCCCTCTCATCTCCTCTCTTCTCCTCCTCCTGCTCTTCTCGCCTCCTTTTTTTTTCAGTAGCCACTAAGCAGGGATTGTGTCTGTCACAGATATACTTAATCAGTTAACTCCCTATGGAGCTCAACTCACTCACGGCATACACTCCGCTGTCAGCCCGGCTCAAGGCATTAGGGAATTTAATAGCATGTGTGATTGAGCCTAAGTGTGTGTGTGTGTGTGTGAGAGACAGAGTGGTGAAAGTGTGTTAAAGTGTGTCTTTCTTCACTTTCCTGTATGCTCCTATGTTCTGGAACATCTTTGAGATTTGTGTTTGTTGTTGTATGTTTCAAGTGATGTGTGTGTGTGTGTTCCGGTGTCAGCAGCTATGTATGAATGTGTGTGTGTGGTGCCTATGTGTTAGTTTGCATATCGGCATGCCAAGTGTGTGTGTGTGTGTGTGTGTGTGCGTGTGTGTGTGTGTTGGAGGGTATTACAGTGTGTAATAGCCTATTAAGACCAGAGCTCCCTGCAGCTGATGTGTCAAACAACTCAGGATGTTGTCTATGACGCACACACACACACAAACACACATCTCAAGATGCCGTTTCCAGCTGTTTGAAGGCTGCTGGGAGTGAAAGAGGGAGGTGGAGAGAGAGAACGAGATAAACGAGAAGGAGCAGCAGCTTCTCTGCAGTTTTTAGGTCACACAGCAAAAGTTAATCAGTGTATCGTAACACCAAAGTGAAGTGGGTTTCTCTAAGGCCATACACATGAGGAGACTACTGTACCACCACTGCTGGTTCCTGCTCTGAAGCTGGCGTTTCAATATGGGGTCTTATGGAGGCTGACCGTTCTGTAGCCAGCCTCAAGTGGCCGTTTGAGGAACTGCAGTTTTTGAACAAAGCTGACCGGATAACACACCAACAATCTTAAATATTTTCTCTGTGGTTATTTGAAATTTAGCAGAATAACACTTCACTAACATCTGCCCGATTCAAGACCTACACACTGCCTTAGACTCCAGCAAATACGGTCCTCATTTGCATAATGTCGTGTCAACTATCCGGATGTGCTTTTTGCCTTTTTTTTTTTTGTCTCAGAAGACTTTACAATCTGTACAACATACAGATTCCTGCGTTATTAGACCGTCCAGAGTCGTGTTTTCTCCAAAGGCGTTCCAGAATTGAATCTGATTTCGAGTAATTTGGCAAACAGAAATGTTGAAGAATGCTCGTTTCCATCCGCTAGAGTTGTGCAAATATTACAAGTTGGTTCAGGTGAGCAGTAGGTGACACAACCAGAAGAAGACGGCGCGACAGTATGACGTAATTAAATCTACCAGTCGACCCTCGAACAGTGGAAAAATAATTCAAAAAACCTGATGGACATAATCACACATCTCTTTGTTTAATGCATTATGTAATCGCTGATGTTTCATAGAGCATGTGGGAGAGGTGAGGAAACTGTTGGAGCGCAAACAGTCATGTGAGTCTCATCTCTCGTTAGGAGGATTTTTGTTGCCGTTATCAAACTGTGACACCTCAGAATGAGCTGATAGAAAGACGGCTTCATGGTTCGCTCGGTGCATCGCTCCCTTTGCTCTTCAGCCACTGCTTCCTTTCGAGGCTACAAAAGCAGAAATGTTTTCAGACCACGAAATGTTCACCAAAAAAAATTTCTAAAGCTAAAGAAATCTCCTTAGCCCTTCTTACAGCAAATCATCTTCATTCCCGCTGACCAATTGACTCCCTTCTCATTAGTGTCCCATTCCTGATTGTCTGAGGAACATCTTCTCTACAGTCTAGTGGCAGTTAAGTGTCCGCCTGCAGCAGGCCAGACAGAGAAGGGGAAGTCATCTGCATATAAGCTGTGGTATGATAGCACACAGCGGCTCATTAGCCATATGAGAAGTGAATTAGTCGAGCCGAGCCGAGCTCGTTCCTGCCTGTCAGACTCCCGGTAAAAACCCAGCAACCTGAAGTGAAACTGTCACGACAGCAGCCTGGTTACCACCGGAGTTTAGGGGCGCTCTCACAAGGCTACTTGAACCGGATCAGAGATACGTTAAAATCCTTCGTCTGTCGGTATCTTAGAAATGTCTGGAGAGCAGAACATCTAATTAATTCTGATTAATTCATCAACAATCTATTATCACACACTGTTAGCTCATCATTACCAGCTATCAACCAATATCCAATTATCAACCCCCTGAAGTTTTTAGGACGATAAACTATAATCACTCATAATCCTCCACTTTCTAATTAAAAAGTACAATCATCGTTGAAATCATTATTTCACCGTCTCCATCCACCACCTGATCCTTTTTTTTTTGGGGGGGGGGGTGATGATTAATAACAGTTAAAAATCAGCAGCAAACTTCTGCGTGTTATTACTGTCTTTGTTACCCCCCAGCTGCTTCTGAGGAACAATGATTAAAAGCAATCACCGTCGCCGGTATCAATAATGCCGAGGCTGGCGTTAAGAATCAGCCTCATTATCACTATTATCTGCGTGCTCGTCTCCTGCTGGGTGCTGCAACCAACACCGCTTCATCATCTGGTGGTGGGGGGGCTGCAAAGTGCAATCAGTCTTTCCTTGACAATGATTTTCTTCCTGTTTGTCTTTCCTTTTGCTGTTTCTTTTGTGTATTTACACTACAGCAACCAGGATTTCTATTCAAAGCAGAAGAGATGAAATATGGATGCCCAGTCAGCAGCCACATCAGAAAAGTGCAAGTGAAGTTTGTGGCAATAGTCGGAGAAAGAGCTTTTCCTACGACTTCATGACAAATCCATGGGTACGTAACTAGTTCCAGCAAATCCCTGTAGCCAGGTTCCAACTTTCCATGTGTACGTATATAACACTGCACTTTTAAAAATTAATACCTTCTGATACTTTGAGTAAAGGGTCATACATACATACATTTTATTCCATCCGTTTTCCCGTGACAACGAGATAGTTAATTCGAGATCTCGAGAAAACAAAACGATAGTCTAGTGTATTAAATCATTGCAGGAAACTCAGAAATTACGGATCAGAGAGATTTTACAGTAGTGTAAATATTGCACATAATGCCTTTTTTAATTCAAAATAATGAAGTTTGAGGCTGAATTTCTCCAAAACGATGCAGTAAATATGCTTTATACTGAGTGAGTGAACAGTCAGGATGGTCCTGAGATCAAGTGTACAAACCTTTGTCAGAAATTATGGATCAAAAGGATTTTATGGTGGTGTAATAGGTTTACTCACTCCGTATCATGGACTACATGCATTTGCCATACACTCTGTAATACGGGCGCACTTGAAATCATGAAAAGACGAACGTCTGCTCACTTGACCGCAGTTGACATCGCTACACTAAATGATGTTTCCTGCAATGATTTCATACAATAGACTATTGTTTTGTTTTCTCGAGATCTCAAATTAATTATGTCGTTATCACGGGAAAACGGGTGGAATAAAATATATATATGTATGACCCTTTAGGGCTTCCGTATTTGAGTACAATTTGCTCATAATCCTTCTTTGTATTGCTACGTAAAATAATGGTCACCCGGCCAGTTCTCACTCGCTTGGTCGGTAGACCTCTGCTTTAAAATCAAACACTGCAAGAACCCCTCTAGCATGTAGCGTCTGGCTGCACCTGGAGCTTAAAGGTCTGATTTGTCATGGAAGTAAGGTGCTGTTGTATAAAAAGTAAGAAAGTAGATAGATGGAGGGGTCAAACAAACACAGGACGAATGGGGGACCACCAACTGTAAATGGAAGTTAACTGGCGATCTACTCATGAAGTCGTTTTTGTAACCAAATGTTGACCATGAAGCTTCATGCTGAGCGCCTGGACGCTGCATATTTATACTTCTATCTTGACATGAAGCCAGAGTCGTACGTACGGCGTCAGAGTCTGAAGCGAATGCGTGCTGACCACATGGCGAGAACATATGGTGTCACCTCGTTCAGAAAATCCTTACTGGATAAAAAACTATGCAGGACTGCACTAAATTTACTGACAGTGTTTAGGTCTCTTGCCCATCTGTTTCAGTACGCTCTTCACCTTTTAATTATTCAGCGATACAGATTTTTTTCATAATGAGAAAGTGCATTTTGCAAAACGTTCGCCGTGAGAAAAGAGAGAATTAAGTTAGCGAAAGAAAAGTCGACAGATTCTTCCTATGTAGCAGCACTGCTGCACTGCTCCGAGCAATCAAGTGCAAACTCCACCGCTGTGATCTGTACGAGTGTGTGTGTGTGTACACAGTGTGTGTGTGTGAGTGTGTGTGTGTGTGTGTACACAGTGTGTATACAGTGTGTGTGTGTGAGTGTGTATGCAGAATGCAGGTATATGACTTTCTTATTAACTGGATGTGTGTGTGTTCTTATTACCAAGTGTTTATTTCTGGATGTGTGGTGTGTGTGTGTGTGTGTGTGTGCGCGTGCGTGCGTGCGTGTGTGTGTGTGTGTGTGTGTGTGTGTATGTGTGACAGCTTGGTGGATGCTGATGTTTGTTGTGGTTCTCTGGTCAAACACTTCAGAGGAGTCGTTGGCGTTCTGACTTCAGAGCAGCTCGGCAGACGTGTTGAGAATCAGCGCCAGAGAGGATAAGAAAGGAGGGGGAGTCAGCTGCATTATGAAGCACACATACACACACACACACACACACACACACACACACACACACACACACACACACACACAAGCACTCATCAGTCATACACATGCACAAACACACACAGGGTTAAACTTGCTTTCTTATTTGTTTCTTTGTTTGTCACTCTCTCTCTCTCACACACACACACACACACACACACACACACACACCCTCCGCTGTAATGAGAAGCAACATGACACAGGAGGAGATACTGATTACAGCAGAGATGCTTGGAGGTGTAACACTGGGTGAAGGGTGTGTGTACAGTAGTAACACCGCCTGGCAAAGACTGACAGCCGGTGCAATGATTTCCATTCACCTGAACACTGGTACACATTAGTGAACGGAAAGAGGGCTTTGGGGTGAGTTTGTGCATGTGCATTAGAGAGACAAAGACAAAGGAAGGAAGAAATTCAAGACAGAGAAGAGTAGAGGAGGGGAAGAAGTAGTGACGTAACAGGGAGCTCAAAGAAATGAAGGAAAAGATGAAAAGGAAAAGAAAGGAGAGAGGTAGGACAGAGTGACAGGTGCAATAAAAAACAGGTCCGGTGAATAGATTAAGTTCAGAAAGGAAGTCTGAGAGATGAAGAGAGGGGAGGAAAGACAGAAAGAGGGTGACAGGAGAGAGATGACAAATCAGAAAGGGGAGAGAAGATAAAAGAAAAATACAAGAGGAGAGAAAGAGCACGCAGTGGCATGGAGACCGAATGAAGTCGACTTTCACCTCGATTGCATGAGGTTAGTGTTGAATCTATGCAAATAACCAGTGCATTAACTGTACATTAGTACTCGGCTGTCTGTGTGTGTGTGTGTGTGTGTTTACATGAATTCTCCGACTCTTTATTGATTAATCTCAAATTCTCATTACTAGAAAATCAGGTAGTTTTTTCCTGCTTCCCTCCGCAAACCTCTCCTTTCCTTCTCATCTGTGCAGGTTAGGAAAGAAAAGTCGAACATCTCGGGGATAAACAAGAATTTTTCAAAACTCGCGGAGACGTCTCCTCGTGTCAATTTGTGTAGCCAAGAGCTAACCCGCGTGTTTTCCGCTGCTCGTGTTTACTCTATAGATAACTGTAGGAAGTAAAACATAATGAGAGGCAGAGGAAGAGCGTGGAGGCAACAGGGGGAAGACAGAGAAGTAAGAAAATAAAGTTCAGTGACTAATGAAGACAGACAGGCACCTGATTCTCAAACAGCCCTAACCCAAACAAACTAATAATGTTTTATAGAAGCTATTTCTTGCAGCCAAGTTTTTGAGTTTTCAACCGGCTCCTCGTGGGGAGAGGAAAGGTGCAGCAGTTTTTGCTCAAGCATGCAGAAGAAGAATGCGTAACAGAGAAGCGAGTCTATCTGTATATCAGGGAAGGCAACATGGAATCGAAATTCTCTCGAGTTGATTGACTTTAAGACATTAAAACAACGTCGGAGAGAAATATGTTCTGTTCGGTGAAAATCCCTTTGATTCTTCTGAAGTTCATTGTGCAGGATTCCAGGTGATGGGAAGAAAAAAAAAGAAGCAGTATGAAGAAATCAATGAGCAAATCAATGACGATTACAAATGTGCAGGCCAGACAGGTTTCTGAATGATACATTAAGTAAACACTGCGGCGACTTCAGACTCTGTGTTTATTCTTTCTACACAGCACGAAAGAAAAGAAACTCGGCGCTGACTTCTTCTCGATCGTAAGAAAAGTAGAGAATAAGAATAAAACACCATCTACAGACCTTTTCCATGAGAAACCAACAGATGAAATACGTGACTGTATTTTTCCGCTCTGTTTTAAATCAGAACATTTCAGATTAAAGTCAAACCCTTCGGTTGTGCCCACAACAATCAACCCACGGCAAGATGTTGGCTTCTCTCACCACTCAGGTAGAATATGAAGACTTTTTTTTTTTACGCCTACGCAACGTCAGTTTACCAAACAACTCTTTTTTACGCCATCGTGGTTAACACGCTCATGCTGGCAACCCATAAACACATCTACATCAAAATCATGCAGATTTTGATGTAGACAGGTTCAGTCTTTAACACTGTATTTGTCGTTGTGGGGCAGTGCTCCGTCCATCCGACAGTCCAATTAAATCACATGATTTGAATGTCCTGCATAGATTTTAACTTTGGTGAATGTTGCACCATTCGCTTTTTTTAACCTCCAACAGCAACATTTTGCAGACAGATAGAGGAGTCAGTTGCTTCGGGACAAAGGTTAGAGGCAGGAAAAAAACAAACATCTAGCTTCCACAAATATAGAAACAAATCATGTTTTCTTCTTTTGTTGTATCTACTTATTCAGTCGCCTTGACACACAGAGTATCACTTTGGTTTCGTTTAGAGCCTGACAGAGAGAATGAACACAGGCAGAAACACTGGAGGTGTGACAGAGGGTTTGTCTTGTTCATTACAGTGCTGCAGAAGAATATTCAGGTAAACACATATATACTTCAGCACATGCACACGGATTAACTAACACAATAACATGCATGAATAAACATACAGATATGATGTGTAGGAGTGCACATGAAGACCAGTATAGAACAAGAACACATAAAAACACACATGAACGCACACACACACACTCAGTGAGTTATGGACAAGCACGCATCCGCCCTCTTTGCACATATGTAAATGCGCGCCAATAAATTGTGTTTATTTTGAAGGCATGCTTCTGTTGAATTATAAATGACCATATGGGAAGGTCGTTCTATGAACTGAGGGCTGAGAAGAAGAAGAAGAAGAAGAAAAAAGTGAGTGAGAAGAAGAAGTGAAAGGCGGAGAGGCTTGAAGAAACAGAAGCAGACAGATGCCTTTAATGAGGAAACACTACGGCGCTTTGCCTCAATCCAGACACTGTCAGAGGTAATCAGATGGGACGAATGGATGGATAGAGAGGAAAGGAGAGGAAGGAGGGAAAGGAAAGGTGAGAAAAATGTAAGAGGAAAAGAGTGGCGTGCGCGGGGGGGAGACTTAAAGTGAAGAAGAATAGAGGTTAAAAATTTAAGAAGAGGGGCAGCTGAGATGAAAAGATGACAGTGAGAGAAAAGGAGAGGGAGGTGGAGAACAGGAGAGATCAAGGGATGAGAGGTGAGGTAAGGATATGGGAGAAAAAGGAGAAAGAAAAATAAGATTGTAGAGAACAGGAGGGTAACAGAGATGAAAAGCGGGTGAAAAAAAAAGAAAGGGAGAAGAGTAAAAGTGCAAACAAGTTGGGAGTGGAAGTGAGGAAGGAGGAGGAGGAGGAGGAGGAGGAGGGGAGGCTGTGAGGAGATGGGAGGACAGGCTGGTTGGTAGATTAACATTTATTCAGTGCGCTGAAGGGATTTCAAACATGGCATCCACCGTTTGTGTTTGGCAGATGGCCGGAGGAAGAGTGTGTTAACACTTCAACTCAAATCAACCCTTTCTCAGAGGGAGGGAGAGAGAGAGAGAGAGAGAGAGAGAGAGGGAGAGAGAGAGGTATATGTGCTATAAAGAGACAGATGAACGTGACAGAGAAGTCACAGAAAGTCCTCACAAAGATGGAAAGATGATCACAGCTGTCTCTGAGGGGATTCTTTTCGGGTCAGAACTTTGGTGTTTGTTTAAGCCTCGCAAAGCCGGGCCTCAAGTTTAACTCCCCCTTGTCGTGGTCTGCCTCGGCTCACTGAGCATTTGCTGGTGTTAGAGGTGCCGTCGGTGGATAAAGACCAAAAAACGACTTTTCAGGCGACTAGATCAGACTTTAACCGGTAAACACAGACTTCATTTGAACCTCCTCTTCCACTTCTTCTGTAGGACTTAAACACGAACCTTCTTTCCTGCTGCCACGTATGCTGCTTCTGTTCTTTTTCAAACTGGAGAACTGTGTCGGACGTTCAGGAAACATGAAATTGCTCCTTAACTGTCACTGAAAATGGTTACTGTGTCAGCTTGAAGCGGAAAATAGGTCATGATAGGTCGATGATTGCCACTCTCTTTCTTTCTGTACAGACTAGTTTTATCCTTTGGTTAGTCCATGTAGCTACATTTCACATTGTGTGTCATTATCCTTTAATAAACGCTCATGTACGAACACGCAGGACTGTTTAAGAGTGATCGCTGCCAGCCTCTCCTACGCTGAACATCAAGTCCTTCAAACTACTAGCTTCTTGATATGGTAATCGCAGTAACTGTTAATTAAAATATTAATCAGGACTCCAAATTAATAGGTTAATGTATTTTATGAGACTGAGATCAATTAATTAGTGACGAGTGCCCACGACGCGAGTCAACTATTGTTCTTCTGCGTGTTTCATGGCAATATTATTATTCATCTTCCGCCCTTTTTCGTCATTTAATGCGGTCCACAGCGATGAGAGGACCCCAACAAATTATATATCAAAATGTGCGTTTTCATCCCGAATCAAGTGCTATTACTTTTCTAAGAGATATAGAAAAATTTCTCATAGGAATGAATGGGAAAATCAGAAAAAAATAATAATTCGGGAGACATTTTCAACAATAAACTGCTCTGGCATACTTTCACAGAGAGACTTCATTTAAACTTTAAAATGTAGGTACTCTCGCCTTCTCTTCAGGGATTCACTCCACTCATCGACAGCTTTTACCGTTTTTAAACTATCAAGGCTTAAAGTTGAGCAGGTTTTTACTCAGATTTCTGGGTTTATAATGGATGTGTATTGCGCGGAATGTTTGAGCTAGAGTGGATGACATCTTCAGCTAGAGTGAGGAGCAGAGAGAAAAATCAGTGAAAAAATAAAACGTATTCGACTACCGTGGCCTCAAATGCCCCACTACAGACATGATTTATACATAGAAACGTAGGAAAATTTGTCTTCTCACTCACATTCGTCTGCTAAAGCTGTCAGCCTTATAGTTTTGGCGTAACACACAAAGATGCGCCACCAACACCCATCCACAGCCCCATAGACTGCCATGTTAAAAAGGCGGGAACATTTCTGGAGGAAAGCAGAAGTAACGCTTCTTTGAATCGCTCTAAAGGTCACATTTCTTCACTTTATCAACACAAAATAACTATGTAGACGTTCAGGAAGGGCTCAGGATGCTCCCAGTGATTTCGGTTCAATGATTGGAAATACGGTTTGGCCAGAAATCCTTCCTGTTCGAGGGGTGGTCTCAGCATTTTCTCTCTCTCTCTGTCAGCATTTCCAACTGACATTCTAACAGGTGCAGTAACTGCTCTGCTGATTAGGGCCGGCAGTTGGTCCTGGTTGCTTGGCAACATCAAGCCTGCCTGAAGGAGGAGAGGGGGTTGGGGCTATTTTCAAAATAAGATTCCCTTCAAAATAAGACTTTACTCATTGTAGTAAAGACATGATAATTGCTAACATTAGCGGCTAATGCTAGAATTACTGGCTAGCGCTAGATACTCATGTGTGTAAATAAACATGTTAGAAATTACTATTTGAGGTGTGCTTTTTGAATACAGACCCCCGGCAACAGCCCACTCGTCACTCTCAAAATTTCTGTGGGAATTTTCTAGTTGCCTATCATGTTCTCTTCTTTAAGGGTGGTGTCCAGAGAAATTTTCATATAAATGAACATTATCATTTATGATTATCTCTGAAAATTAAAGTATTGCACCTACACAGTGTGCTGCCTCTTTAAACCACGAGGAATCCACAATAACAATCTCACTAATAAATATAAAGTAGAATTATTACCTCTCTTCCCCGCAAAAAGGGAAATATGAGTTTTGTAAAAGTAGAATTTATGTCGGAGCTGTTTCATTGGATCACATTAGACTGTACAGGTTATATACTGTATATAAAGTGAATATACATTGTCATATTGTCACATTTTAGTGGATCAATATAACTTCATCTCTATCGTACATTTAAGTTACAGCATAGTCACCTCTGTAAATGTTGAGTGCTGTATAAATAATAATATGGGGAACATCGTCTCATGTGCAGAACTCTGCAGCTTGTGTGTAAAAGAGAATTTATGGTATTATGTGGCATCAGGAACAGAAGGTAAATCCATTTACTTCAAAAGGGGAATTAAAGTTCAACCTGACTGAAGAAAAAAAAAAATCACAGATGACCTTTTTACCCATATTTAAAGTTCTAGCTGCAGCCGCCCGGTCTGCCTGTCTCACCACATTTTCTTGTTCTAATAAAGACAGCGCACAAAGTCATCTCCCCGGGGGCCTTTTAAAACATTTTCTCAGGAAAATGAGCCTTTGTACAATCACAGGAAGCAAGATGGACAGTTTCCATTACCAGGTCCTTGTAATTAAAGGATTTGTACTAATAGCAAATTTATCATAATTCCTGTTGGCTATCAAGCCCTTGACAGGCTATTTCATTTCAGCGCAATGTTTCATTTTAAAGCCTTCAGGTTAGTGCAGTGTCTTTGCCGTGACATCTAAACCCTTGTAATGAGACGTGCATGGATCCGTGCGTGAGAACACACAAGCGCAATCCTCCGGATCGTACTCATACATGCATGTGGGTCTAACGCCGTAGACACCAATACCAAAACGCATACACATCCCTAAGCCATTGAATAACACTTCAAACAAACAATCCGCTGCTATTGTCCTGTCTAATAGAGGCCCGAGGTCGGCTTGAACAAGATAACAAGCACCCAGAACGTACGAATCAGCCGGACGTCACGAGTGCACGTGAAATCACAGCAAACGCTCGACACAGTGTCACATTCACATGCTAATTCACATTTTAATGGCCAAACACAACGAACGCGCGCTCGTGCTGCTGCTCACTCCGCACATCATTACAGAAACCTGTCTTTCCTCCACACTGAAGCTTCGTTTTCGTTGCATAAAGTAGAGACTGCAGGCTTTGATCATCAAATCCCTCTGCTAACTGGAAGATATTTTTCTTGCCATAGTATTTCCTGTGTGAGACTTAAGAGAAGTTTAGGGAATTAGTTTGAATGGTGTTTGATATTACATTCGAAAAAAAGAAGGGATCTCATTAAATATGCATGTGTCTTATCCTATTTTCTATTAAACACATTGTTTTTTTTTGCTTTGATGGAACTGGTCTAGTGTCGAGCTGTCATCTCCTAAAGAAAAGTTCTGCGAGCATGTTTGTCCATACCGATTCATCTATCAGAGACTGCTCTGCTGGCATCTGGCTCTCAGCGGGTGCTCACGTCAACAGTAGGACACGCCCAGAGCTGGAGGGAGTCGGTCGGTGACTCGTTGAAGGACGGTTCAGCAGGGCAGATGGTTCCCAGCACAGAGGTTTGGACCTGTGTCCTCCAGTGGAAGGGAGGTCTCGTTACCCATGACCTCAGCATGTTGTATTAGACCAGCAGTAACTTGTTTCTCCTCGATAATAAGTACAGTGAGTTTGTATGGACAGACAACTCTCCCTTACCCCTCACATTAAGGGATATGTGTACATACATACGTGTG
Organism: Larimichthys crocea; assembly: GCF_000972845.2. Classification (NCBI taxonomy): domain Eukaryota; kingdom Metazoa; phylum Chordata; class Actinopteri; family Sciaenidae; genus Larimichthys; species Larimichthys crocea. The sequence continues at coordinate 20,915,459 of NC_040016.1, read as the reverse complement.
ACAACTTTTGATTTGAATCAGAAAATATACAAATAAAGTAACTCAAGTATATGATTCTCGAGTTTTCAGAAAAATTGCATCAAATGGAAGGGGAAAAAAAATGTAGTTGCACCAACTTAATCAGTCCAAAGCAAAAACAGACCGGACCAACAGGTCCTAAAATAAATGACTGAACCAACCCAGACTGAACTAAAACCGCATCAAGCCTCGCCGAGCTAAACTAAACTTGTTACTGAGCTAAATGAAATCGATACCACAATCGCATTCAGCAAAAGCTCCCGCAGGAGCAGTCCATCTATGTCATGGCAGTACTCACAAGCGATGATGTTGCCGTAGCGGTTCTTGTTGCGGTTCTCGTCCTTCTTGGCCGTTTCCCAGGGCGCCGTCTGTCCCTCTGCCAGGGCCTGAACATACACATGCACACACACACACACACACAGAAATTGGTTCATAATGAAGTATGAATGCACAGAAATATGCATGCACATATGGCCCGATGCCCTGAGCTTGTACGCTGACACATGGGCGGCCAGAAGTTAAAACATTACCATGAATATTAATGAAAAGACAAATCAGCTGATGGTTTGCGACAGACCATACTCTCTACCACCCGGGGCATCGAGGCATGGTATGGCAGAAACATAACAGAGCTCAGAGTTTTCAGACAAAAGCAAAGCAGGTCACATGTGATTCAACTTCCAACACTAAAACAACTAAATAAAAGAAGACTTTGTTTTTAAAAAAATCCCCAATGTAGAAATGATTGTTTCATTTTTTTACACACATAGGTTAGAAACACAATCCCACGTCCTGGGGACAGTTAGAAGTTTGGTGTTTGGTGTTGTGCCCAGGATGTTGGACTCTTTTGTGATTTCTTACTGACATTTGAATAAACATTTTCTTCCTTCCATCTTCTACAAGTGGCAGAAAGCATTTCAAACATTCAAATTAGGATTAAATTATGAGCTATTGTTGTAAACTGCAAAGTATTGAACTGAAGTTTGAAGTTTTTCAGAGTGTATTAATGTTAGTCCATTGGCAAAGCAATGCTAAAAACAGCTAGAGGTCACTTCAGGCCACTTCTCCTCTACGGAGACAGCAGAACGCTCCGCTTGCCTCATTCATTGTTGGTCTCCCTGATAATCTGCTTTAAAAAATGTTTAAAAGAAGTGCTGCTGAATATCCAGAATGTCACACCTTCCAGATAGTGTGTGCAGACAGCACAGAAGTCATGGGTAGAAATATTCAAATGGCAGAACTCCCAGTCCGAGTCAGGTCAGTTCGTCCCGGGCCAGGTAACTCATTTCAACTCTGGGATACTTAGAATGGAAACATGACCTTCTTTCAGCTTCATTGGCGGATGATATTGCATTTTTTTTATTTCCTACGCTGAACTGAAAAGCAACCAGCAGCAAAGAGCAACTTGACAATGGATGAAACAAAACACATTCCTGCACGTTTGAAGCTAAAAAAAAAAAAAAAGTTCAGGCAGACGCTACAGAAAGAAAAGTTTGGGTTCACTGGTCGCTTGGTTCGGTCTGAAAGAGAATATTCTGTCAGTCCTTTGTTGGAGGAGAGAAGACAGATTGTCCTGTCTCCCTGCTGTGATGCTGGCCTGCGTGGCAAAGCCTTACAAACACAGCAAGGACAAAATGTGCATGTGTGTGCGTTTATGTGTGTGTGTGTTTATGTGTGTGTGTGTTTATGTGTGTGTGTTTATGTGTGTGTGTTTATGTGTGTGTATGCATGGACTTTATGTGCAGTGAAACAAAACACACATATACAGTACAAATTCCCCGATACACACGTTTGGCTGTAGATAAGAACGTAGTACAGTTTGGCATGCAGTGTGTGTGTGTGTGTGTGTATGTATGTATGTGTGTGTGTGTGTGTGTGTGTGTGTGTGTGTGTCAAGCTTGTGCTAAGCAACCAAACCCCAACTCTCAAAGGTCGCCATATGGACACTGAACTATTTTAGAACAACCATTCTAACACACTGGACGAGGTCTCACACACACACACACACACACACACACACACACACACACACACACACACACACACACACACACACACACAGACAGACAGACACACACACACCCTATAGGGATGGGTGAACAGTCCTTTTTGAGTCCATTAATGGCTTAAGAAGACCAGACAACAGCTTTCACTTTCAGACAGTGATATGACCTACATACACACACACACACACACACACACACACACACACACACACTATACTATACAAATGCACTGTGACAGAAACAGACACCTAAACTTATCGCTCAGTCAAGCAGAAAATGGATTCTTTTAAAGTGGCATATGGGCCCTGAGAGTGTGTGTGTGTGTGTGTGTGTGTGTGGACTATATGTGTGTATTTTCATACAAAAAAGAAAAAAACAAAGCAGAAAGTTTTTTTTGTTTGTTTTTTTTCTGGGACATTTCAGGTCGGAGGCGTCTGTAGGAGGCTTATGCATACATGCATGTGTATGTGTGTGTGTGTGTACGTGTGTGTGTGTGCACATTTGCATAAGGTGTGGGTTGGCTGCCCAAAAAATAAATAAATAAAACCCAAGACGGTAATCAAGCTCCTCTCATCTGAATTCAGACACATTTTGAGATTAATAATATTCGATATACTGTATAAAAACACACAGCGTGGTGGGTGGAGAGAGGACGAGAAACACACACACACACACACACACACACACACCAGTGAGTGGGTACTTCACTTTTTTGATAACTAATCTATTTAAAAACTCACAGCTGGACTGAAACATGTTGGAGTTCAGCATGTTTGTTCTCCACAGTGAGTCAAGTCTTGGAGAAGGAAACAGGTGAGGGTATGTTAGTTTGATTTTCCTTCCTACGATGATAAAATAGATTTATTTGAAGTCAATGTTAATAATAAATCACTGAGACTGCCCCTACAATAAAACAATAGCATCTGTTTTTATGTTAATCATGTGATGTTCTTACAAAAATACGGATGAGCCAACATGTCGAGTGGTCAGTGGCCTTATGCCTCAAAGCAGCACGCTGTAGGTTCCTCTCTAGTGCAAGACTTTCAAAATAAAGCTTACTGAGATTCAAATGCTCTGAGTTTGGTTGGGTTTGGAAAAGGATTGTGTGATTTTAGGTTAAATAAGTTCATAATGTGATGAAATTAATGTTATGGAACGTACATGACGTTCATTAGAAAGAAGTCAACACTGACTTTTGGTCCTCCTCAGAGTCCGGTGTTTGTTCGACCACCTGACTCTCCCTCCCTCTCCTTCTCTTCTTCCAATACCTGACTTCAGTTGCACATCAAGACATACTGTGCTACATGAGCATGTCCTGGAATGAGGCGACAGTGTCCTGGATTGAGGTGCAGGTCCACTGACGAGCAGATCGAGACGAGCATGTACATCGTTGGACACCTGAAACCGAGGTCTGTGTCCAGCAGGAGACCAAACACTGGTTTGCAATTAACCAGTGTGGCCATTAATGAAGGCACACATGACAGTTAAAATACCTTAATACCAGTTTATGTGAAATAATTGTAACATTTTACATAATTTTCAGGTAAAAAACTAAAGTGAGGATTGTTTTATGCAGGTTTATCATATGAACGCCTCACAGGTCACGTTGCAGTGGATGTTAGGGAGAGGACAGCAGGCTGGCCGCTCTTCAAACCATGCAGAATATTCCTTTTTAACACAAAAAAGGTGGAGTCCCAGCGGGGAGCGGCGTTTTGACAGTGTGGCTGCTGTCAGTGTTAGTGGGGTTAATGGGCTTCAACACTGGAGGTCACATCACACACAGACAAGAAGACGCCATATGGGATGGAGGGGTCCACACACACACACACACACACAGACACACACACACATATCCAATGCTTGTGGACATAACTGGACAAACAATTCATGATAGAAGCCTTGTGCGTTAACCTGCCTGAAGAAAAACAAGCACCCGTTTGTGTGCATGTGCACAAACACTCTTAGAAATAGAGACAGAGCTCGGCGTGATCTGCACTGTTTGGATGTGTGATGTATGGTGTCCACTGCAGGTCTTTCTCCATTAGATGTTGGTGACAGGTGGCAGCTAGCAGCACTACTAATAAAGCTTTCACACACACACACACACACACACACACACACACACACACACACACACACACACACACACTCACTCTAGAGCATAAATCACATTTGCTCTCCCCTGAAACGTATCAGTGGGTATAAACCAAAATGACAGCAAGCAAATGAAAATATAACATACGGCATCACGGAGGGACAATTTTCAACACGCATGCAGAGTCGGTAATAGAAAATATTCATTCTTGTGAGAGCGGGAGGGAGAAGCAGACAGAGAGAGGCGGGCGGACTCTTCCCAAAGATTCATTTTCAGCGGCAGACAAAGCAAATGAAGGAAGAATAAAGTGAAGACAGGGAGGAGGGAGGGAAAAAAAAAAGGTTTGGTATGGGGATAAATGGGATGAAGGCAGAGTGAATGAGGATTTGGAAGCAAAATGATCCCATGGTAGAGCGCCCATGACAAAGAATGATTGTAAAAACGTCTGTCTGTGATGAACTGTGCTCGAAAACAAACAGTCAGCCCAGGCAGGGAGAGAAAGACAAAGTAAAAAAGAAATATAAAGAGAAAAGAGGCTGGGTGAGACACCGGGAAAGAAGAAGACGGGGCAGACACATGGGGTGTGATGAGCGGAAGACGTACACAAATAGGAAGAAAGATTTATGCGGAGCGAAGGTGAGAGCAAATGGAAGTTGGGGAAGGTAAAAAAAAAGGGGAGAGGACAAAGGAAATGCTGAACGAGAAGAAACAAAGTTGCAAAAGATGCACTGATAGAAAAAAAAGTACAAAACTGGTGATATTAGCAAAAGAAAAGAGCAAAGAGAGAAAGAAAGTTACTCTCGCTGTCTGCGTTTGTTTTTCTGATCATCAATATTGACGAAGTAAATAGTTAATAATTGATAAGAGTCATTCTTTCTCGTGACACCAAATCCACACACACGTACAACCTCGGACGCGACAACAGAATAGATAGATGGATGTTCACAAAATAAAGGAATCTAATTACAAAGCTGTGGTGCCGCTGCATCATTTATTCATTTTATTTTCTAATAATTAACTGGATGGGTTCTCTGCGGGCACTGTGGCTTCCTCACACGGTCCAAAGACATGCAGGAGATGAACTGTCCAGGGTTGAACCCCGCCTCCCGCTTCATGTTAGCCGCCCCCCACCATGACCCTGATAAGGAGAGGTGGTCATGGAATATCTTAAACTGAAAAATGATAACCCGCTCCTCTGGGAAACGTTCAGTTTGTTATGGTGCAATTTAAAAAAGTCCAAACTGTTTTTGGAGTTTTTCAAAGTTCTGTTCGGGGGTCATGGAGAGCAGCTGAAGCATGTCAGATCCCCGGGCTAGGGTAGTGACGATAACCACATGACTGCGGTCTTGTGATGCCCCGGATCCAGTCCTGAATTTATCATTATTTATTTATTATTGTACAAAGTCTGCACAAAGACACTGCAGCACATGGCTGCATTACGAAGCCTCTGATGAGGTGAATGTGCGGGGGGCGGTAAACCACAAAGAATCCATATCGTAGACGCGGTGCCAGTCAAGCTTTGTAACAGCCATGTGCTTATTATAAAAGAAAATCCACCTCACTCTGACTCATGAGCTATATTCAGACACACAAACATTTTACGATACCTATTATATGAGTGTTGCAGCAGCTGACCTTTGACCTTTTTTTATTAATAGCTGCTTGTAATGTTGATCTAAAGTGATTGATGCCTCTTTTACTGCTGTTCTCATTAGAAGCGTGTGTCCATGTGTGTGTGTGTGTGTGTGTGTGTGTGTGTGTGTGTGTATTCACCTCATACTCCTCCTTGAAACCATAGCCCTGTCCACACTTCATCTGGGTGATGTGCTGGAGGAGGTCGGCAACTCGAATAGCCGGCTGGAACTGGCCCGCCTGGAACTGACCTGCAGGCACATAAAACATATGTAAGATCCTGATAATATAATAACAATAACTACTGTTATTACTAGTAATACTGTACATACAACTCGGCATGTTAAAGTCTGTTTAGTGGCACTAAATCCTTCAGTCAGAAACATACTGAGATGGAGCTGTTTCACCTCTGCAGCCTGAAATACCGACTCCATCACTGTGGTGAAACTGATCTGTCCCTGCAGGCTACGTTCTCTTTAATGAACAGTGATGCATAAATCATAAACACAGTTGCTCAGCACGTCTGAGAGCTCATGTTTACAGCTGTGGTGCAGGAGAAGTCACAGGAAAAGTTCTTCACTTCCATGTTGTCTCCTGTGTGAGGCCTAATGAGCATAGCTTTAACTAACTGACATATTGATATGAATGGCTAATTGAACAACTAACTTAATGACTATGTAAACAGTCAGTAACTGGCTACGAAATGACTGACTGAGGAGACAAAATGAATATTTAACTGATTAATTATCTCTAACATACCTAGTTAACTAACCAACTGACTGTCTCACAGAGTGGCTGACTAATTAATTAATTACATATGCAAACAACTGACTAACTAACCAACTAACTTGCGTGATGTGACAAACAAAGCTCGGCCTGACTACCCGACTAGTTGACTGGCAATTGACTAGCTCTACCCAACTACCTGCAGACTTACTGACTGACTGGTCTATCTAAATACCTCCTGTACTGTAACAATCAAACTGACAACTAACTTACCGGCTGCGGTGACAAACTGACTCACTAACGTTACCGTTACAGTCGCATGCACATACCGCTCTGGTAGGAGAGCTCCACGGACTCGCAGCCTCCGTAGGGAAAACTCTGCAGGGTCAGAGAGGGCTGGGCGAGCGATGGCTGGCTGCTATCTGTTAAAAAAACAGAGATAGAGCGAATATGTTACCATGACAACAGACGTCTTCTCTATGTCCCGTACACACACACACACACACACACACACACACACACACTGTAGTGAGATCAGATTGGTCGCTGGGACAGGTAATTAGGATGTTTCTCCTTGGATTAAGGGATGGACGGACCGATTGGACGGGTGGGTGGGCTCTGTTAGTCAGGACAGATGGAGGGATGGATGGAGGTTTCTGGACGGACTGATGAAGGAGTGTCACATGTCCTGAGCTGCATCAGAAGACTTTTTGTGGAGGAAGACGTATCTCCCTGCTGTTGGTAGATCACCTTTTGTACATTAACTTCTTTAAAAAATAAATCAGAAAATGGATGTGCTTCCAAAAAAAGTGTCTAAAAATATAAGAAGACAAGACAAAGGTGAAAGGAAAGGAGGAGGAGGAGAGATACGTTTATATTATTAGACATCTGTGTGATGTAATGTTCTCATGTGACAGCCAGCCAGACCTGTATAACTCAAGTGTGAGAGGGTGTGTTTTAGATTATATCAGATTAGATTAGATTATATATACTTTATTCATCCCACCAGCAGCAGAGGAACGTGTAGCATACACTACAGAATTAGAAAAAACCCCCCACAATAAACAGACAAATATCTAGAACCTACAATAAACACAAGTAAAATCAACCTTCAAAACAGACAAGTACTGAGGATAAAAGTGGCATGATGTATAAAAATAGGATTGTAATGTGAAGTGACCATAGTGTAAGAAATATTATGATATAAATAATATTAACAAGGTATAAATGAAATAAAACAGAAAGAAATTGCAATGAGACATGATCAGGTGGTGCAGGTGTGTGTGTGTGTGTGTGTGTCTCAGCAGGAAAATGAGCTGTAATATAAAACTGCATGATTCTATGTTTTTTTTCTTTTTTTAAATGAAGCCATTTGCATGTTAATGACGGCTGTGGATTCATTAGCGGCTTAAAGTGGCTTCTCCACGAGCCAATCTAAACATTGGCTTCCCCGAACAAATGAAGAATGAGTCGGCCACATGGGTCACTCTCCCACACCTACTTGTGTGTGTGTGTTACGTAGGTGTGTGTGCGCAGTCGAGACAAAGGAAAAAAAAGGAAGGCAGGTATCTAATTGGTGTAACGCTGAGTGATTAAAAGCAGCTGACAGGTCCTGTTGTGTGAGAGGAGGAGCTGATAAAAGAGTACGATGGGAAGGAGTGAGATGAACGGAGAGGAGGAAAGAAGAGAGAGAGCTGAAGATAGAGAAATATCTGAATAATGAAAACAGGAGGCAGACAGAGGATGCAGTGAGACACGGGACGGCAGACAGATGAGGGTGAAAGGTGAAGGGAAGACAGGAGTAAAGAGGTGAGGAGGAAAGCAGCAGCGAGGAGAGGAGAGGTCAGGACAAACACAAACTCTGTGCTCACTGAAACAGAACCGGGCTGTACTTCACATTCCTCCTTCACTCTGCCTCCGAAAAGAAAAGTTCAGCTGAGAACTCCTTCACTTCGTCGTATCACATACGTCTTTATAAACTCTGCTTTGTACTGGGGCAGCCCCATCTTCTGATTTACTTAGTCAAATGTGTTTTAAGGAGAAACATAATTAATGCGTCCTCATAATGCACAGAAGTCAAAAGAAAAAGTAGTGCAGGATGGAGGACTGTTCCTGGGCTTCCTGAAAATGGATATTGGGGATATTAAGGACAAGACTTCCCTGCAGACACATTTCTGCTCATCTCTGAAGGATAACTGTCATCAGATGATAGCTGATGGGTTCTTTTTCTTTCCACAGGGAGTGTTGCAAGCAAAGCTCATTCAAACGTGACGGGTCAACATTTTTTGGACTCTAAACCAGAAAACCTTTGTCTCTTGCCTATAGATAGACAAAGATATCTGATTATAACGACTTAAACTCTGGGTAAGGTTCAAAGAGCAACTCTGAGAAGAGTTCAATCTTGGACAACTTGACTTGGTTGTACGTGGATCCTTGAAGATGTAACCTGGGTTTCCTCACCAGTCAGTCAGTCGGCTGCTTCAGATTTAACCTCACAAAGAAAGATGACCTGGAGAACCGAGAACCTCACAAACATCACAATCTTCCCACAAGCTAATTCAAGAGTTACCGCCACTTTCAACGTATTTTTAATTAATTAATTTAAGTATCAATTCCATTTTTGACTTATGAACTTGTGATCTGAATCATTAGTGTGTGCACTTTACAACCTATTTTATTAATGTCACTATTAACTTAATTTCTTAAGTTATGATGTTGTGATCCGAAACAATGTTGCCAATGCATAGATGTTTGTTTTTATTAATTATACATATGGATTAAAGACAGTCCACTTGTCACATTTTAGATGTATTATCTGGGTATTGGCGCTGTCCGGTGCTGAATCTGTCACCTTTGCACGTGAAACATTTTTTGCCATTGCCTTGTGGTTCGCTTGTATTAGGGTTAACTATTTTGTTGAATATTCTTTGGCAAAATTCAGTTCAAACTACTTTTATATTGGGGCGGTCGATAGCGTAGTGGGTTAAGCGTCCGCCCCGTGTGTGGAGGCTATAGTCCCACATCGGACGGCTAATTTACTGCGTGTCACTCCCCCTCTCTCTGCTTCCTGTCTATCTTCAGCTGTACTATCAATAAAGGCATAAAATCCCCCCAAAAAAAAAACTTTTATATTGAACATGCTCGTGCTGTGTTTTATTGAAAAAACGAAAACCTCCTCATAAAGTAACTGAAGTCATGAAAAGCTATTTTCTTAGCACCCCCACGTATCGGTCGAGCCCCCCCTTTAGCACCGGGAGAGAACGAATCCTGGCTGGATGTAAAAGACTCACTAAGTTACACTGCTCTGTGTTTGGTTAATGTTATTTGCGCAGTCAGGTTTACACTCCAGCTGAGCTGCAAACTACCTGTCTGTGAACTGGCCTGTTGTTTCCTGAACTTCCCAAAAGCATTTTTTCAAACTCACTGACATTTACTCTCTGACTGCCAGCAGGAGACGCCGTGCTGGTGCACAGTCTGCTCTCTGTAGACAGAATCAGTGTGTTTGTATTGTGTCTTAGTTTAGCTGAGTTAGTTGCTGGTTTATACAAACGTTTGTGAACGAGAATGCACAGATTTATGCAAACATGCAATAAACAGACACACAAAACCACACAGTGCATCACACACACAAATATATGCACACACACACTTCCTTTGTCTCCGAAATTCCCAAGGCTCCCTGCATCTGCCTCCAAGGTCACGTGTGTGTGTTTGAATGCAAATGTGTAAGTTCATATATCCATAGATGTGTGTGTGTGTCCTGCTTTGTATACAAGTGTGTGCGTTTGCATGCAGACTTTTCAATATGTGGGGTTTTGTATAGAGATGTGGGTGTGTGTGTGTGTGTGTGTGTGCGTGTGTGTGAGTCACACCAAGGTCAAATATGCATTAAGCCAGGCATGAAATGGAGTCACGGCGGCAGCTCCACAACACTGACTATGATGAAGACATCTCAATGCTAATGGGGAGATTTATTGACCCCACAGTCACAAGGGTGTGTGTGTGTGTGTGTGTGTGTGTGTGTGTGTGTGTGTGCCACAGAGACATATGGAGAGCGCTGAGTGTGTGACAGTGTAAGAGAGAGGCATTGATTGAGCGAGAGAGGAGGTTTTTTTTTTTCGTGTGTGTGTGTGTCTGTATGAAGGCCGTTTACACTGTCAGCAAGTGTGTATGTTAATGCAGTCCTTCATGCTTGGCAGTATGCGATATAAAGTTCCTTCCTCCCACCCTGTGACTCTATTAAGACTCAGTTATGGATGACTTCGACTCGGAGGATCCCGGCGTTAACGCTTCAACTCCGGCGACAGAACCGCAGCCTGTCTGTCTGTCTGTGTTTACACATCATGTGAGTTCAGAAAATCCTCCACAGTTCGAGGTAGGATGTTCTTCCGTGGCCTTCACTCGCGGCGCACCTTTCAACAACCCTGAAATTTGTTTTTATCGAATATTCCCGCATCATGTTTTATGAATCCTGCTGCATAAGCATTAAGACAGCACAGGATGTTCTCGTACACAAAAAGATAACACAGTTAACCTGTTAATCAGCGCTGTGTTCAATGTATAATCGTATATGACTTATGAACGGACAGCTGCCGGGCCAATTAGAAGTGTGTTTTCTGCAGCCGCTGCAGAATTCTGTATAAATGACTCAAAATCCTTGATACTCCCAACTGGCAATTACTGTTAAATCCAATCATACTAAAGGAATGACTTCATTACAGAGGAAGACGTCAGCTACTGTACACACACTGCTCTTATTCATTACAGTATGCATCAGCCGGCACACACACACACACACACACACACAGTAATTACATCCCAAATAGTCGGAAAATGATTGAAACTGAAATTGAAATTATGTTAAACGCTGCACAATATTAAAGTATAACCGTTATCGTCGACATGCTTGGATAAAAGCAACAATAAAATGTGATGTGTTGTGCTAATCATCAAGAAAAGCCACTCATGTATACTCTGAGGGTAAATATGCAACAGTACAGCAGAGTTTACACTTATTAAAACTTCATTTTATGGCAGCTGTCACCTCTACAATCTGATTCAGTTAAACCAGGGGTCCCCAAACTTTTTTCGGTGCGGGTGCAGTCTATATCCGGAAATGATATCAGTCCCCCCAGGATTTCACGGCCTTTTTTGAAATAGTTGCGGCCTAAAATCCCTGATGTTGCAACAGGTTTTCAAAAAAATTGCGGTTAAAGTTGCGGTGCTTTTTACATTTGTGTTGCAATTCTGTTGCGGGAGGAAGTGAAAGTTGCGTTACGTTGCGATTCGACATGGAGGAATGGGCACAGGAGGGCGCTGTAAAGCTCGCGGCCGGAGCCGTGAGCCACCTTCGCCCCCGAGCCTTTCCAAGCCGACCCAGAGCCGGTCGCGGTGCACCGCCGCGGAGGAAATGCGCCCGCTGAGGCCAGCCAGCGCCAGGAAGAGGTCCCACAAGGGGATCCTCCTGCACCTTGCAGCCGCCCCTGACCCGCCGAGTTGAATCCCCCGGGCAGACTGCGCGGAAGTTGATCACGAGCAAAGTCACGTCGGAATATACCATTGTGTGAGGGGATGAAAATTAGCTAGTACTGTAAATAGTTCGTAAATAAGGTAGATTTTAATTAGAATGCCAAGCTTAATCATTAAGTGTGGATATTTTATAATAGGAAAATGCAATTTTGAAAAATAGGCCATGTTTAGAGGGATTGTTTGGGATCGTTAAGTGGGACGCTCCAATTGTTTAGGCGGGCCGGATGTGGCCCGCGGGCCGTAGTTTGGAGACCCCTGAGTTAAACCATTGCATGTACATCCCCCAACAAATGTGCATCCATTAGGGGAATCTGTTTTAACCAACCTTGCTTGATTTTACACAATGCCTTAAAGTGCAGCGTTCTCTGCAAACCTCTCAGCAGTAAAGGTTAAGAGCTGGATGCACGCATTCCGACGAAAGACTGAAATCTTAAGAGGTGGAAAAGCTGTGGTCGGTAAGTTCGTCTCTCTTTCCGTCTTTCTCTGAAGCACGAGGTCAAGTTCAACTCTGTTTTATTGCCGCGGAGCCGAGATGGTGGAAGTCTCTCCGGCATGGGTGGAAGAAAAATCACTCTGATATTTAAAACACACCACATACAGCCTGCAGTGAAACAGTGAGCAGCTAGCACAAAAGACCGAGCTGCTGTCCGGAGGAGGAGGAGGAGGAGGAGGAGGGAAGCGAGAGAATGAAGTAATGTGGACAGAACCAAGAAAAACATCCTTGAGCCCAGCGGGGACTGCAGGTAAAAAAAAGGGTAATTGAAGGCCTTTGGAAAAAAGTTTTTCAAACAGACAGAAGAGTTGTTTGCGGCGTTGTCATGGTATCACACGGCATTATAGCAGTGTGTTAAAAGATAATGGGCAATACTAGAAGGGGTATTTATTTCATACTTCTTCCTCCATGTTGCACGTGTGCACAAAGGCGTACCATGCATACAATTGTTTATTCCAGACTTTATGAAACATAAGAAGTAATGGGGCAAACATCAGGACGAAAGGGGAAGCTGGAGGTTATGATCAGGGTGCAAGTGCCGAGTAAAAGAGGAACAAGGTATGAATAGAAAGGGGTCCAATAAGATGCACAGTGTGAAATTAGTACTGAACTCTTCTTTTTCCCCTTGTTGCTGTTGTTTTTGTTTTTTTAAGTGGTTACATAATTTGAATTTCACTTGACAAAGCCAAAGGGAGAGGACAGATGGAATGAAAGGCAAAAAAAAAAACCAAGACGCAAAAGGCAAGCCGGAGAAAAAGAGCAGCAGCAGCAGCAGCAGAGGTGATGAGAGGAGGAAGAGGCAGAGAGGCAGCAGAATATATAACTGGACTGCAGGTCTCACAGGTCAACTGGTCTAGACAGTGTCCCAGCGCTTTACCTCATTTCACCTCCCATCTCCCGACACGAGGAACTGAAACACTGACTCACAAAGTCCAGCCCGGAGTGTGTGTGTGTGCATGTGTGTGTAATGGCTACAAGTGCGTCTGAAGCCGCTTCCTTTGCAACTTACAGGAGTCGAACTAGAGATATGCGAGTGTACGCGTAGGTGTGTGTTTGCACGTAAGTTACCTACACAGTGATCTGTGAAGCCAGCGAGCAGCTGCACAGCAGACAGACGAATCTGCTTCACAGAGTTTCTCATTTAACTAAAAAAAAACTTATCTTGCAAGTAAGAACCAGAGAGAGAGAGAGAGAGACTGCTGGACAGACTGAGACAGACAGAAACCTCCGCTATTCCTCTCTGCTAAGAAAGGAGGATTAACTTCATATCCCAGCCGGGCAGGGAGGCACTGTTTGCCTCCTGCTGCTCAGTATGTTCGTGTACGCGACTGCATGCGTGAAGATAATTAACAGAGCTGCGAAGGATTAAAGTAATAATATGCAATATTTTCATACAAAGAAATGTCTGCTTCGTTACTGTGAACGGCCAAATAAAACTGATTGATTCAAGACTTTTTGTTCTCTTTTGATCATCCAGTTTTTTACACTTGCTGTTCTTTATGTGGGGGAATCATCGAGAGTCCTCCAGTGGTTATTTCTTAATCTATAATGCTACACACTGCTTTGTGAGAAAGTATTGTACATGCAATGAAAGCACTGGACACTAGTTGCATTGGATATTAAAGTGGAAATAGACAAAAATGTCGTTTTCACAATGCACTTCTGTCTGCCACTGGGCACCATCAAATGAAGCCTTGATTTATGTGACTTATACATACATATGTACACAATATCTCCTGCTTTCTTCTGGTGGTAATGCCCCTTCACCCTTATTTGTGTGAAGCAAAAGTGTTACACCTAAAATACACTGCATGCAGAACGGCTCCGCTCCGGAACGACAGCGTACTCCGCCGTCCCCACATAACTCAAACATAATCCGTTTGTGATGTGCACTGGTGCGGCTCCGCCGGCCACCGAGCGCCGCGAGAACGCACGAGATCTCGCTAATTCATGCATAATTGTAGCTGATTTCCTTCCCCGCACAATCTGCCCTGTGCTGAATTTATGCGCCGTGCTCCGGCGTCCGTGAAAAATAGAAGCTCTGCGTATGTGTTGCGGAGGGCTACCGGTCGCTGCAGTCGTTCCGGAGCCGTTCCGCATTCAGTGTATTTTAAGGGTTACTTAAACTATTTTCATTACTATGCAACGTACATCATTATAGTAGATTTTGTCTGTCCTTGAATTCAACATAACATTGTGCCAATTTCAATCTACCTCCTTAGTGAACATGCTTATTCTCTTCCTTTATTTCCAAAGTTTTGGAAGTATTCGGAGTATTTCTCGAAAGAGTTAGACTCTAAACAACCTCATGAAGCAATGCAGTGTTTGCCACAAACAATACAAACGCTACAGAAAGAAATTCATTAAAAGTAAATGCTGTACACCGCACTTCAAGGTTAACAGGGAGTGATTTCTGACATGGCCCTGGATTGTTTGGAATAAGGAGAACTGGGTACCTAGCATAGCAACACATAAAGTGTTTCCTTCTTTAACATTTAATATCTCTCACTATCTTTTTATTATTATTATATTCTGGTTGTTGCAACAACATCCAGGTATGAGAGGACTTTCAAATTTCTGGAAAAGTTCCAAAGAGGACCACAACAGAAATGAACTTTGGTCATATAAACATATGTAGATATACAGTGGTCCCTCGTTTATCGCGGGGGATACGTTCTAAAAATAACACGCAATAAACGAAATCCGCAAAGTAAATTTTAAAATAATTATACATGTTTTAAGGCCGTAAAACCCCTAACCACACACTTTTATACACCTTTTTACACGCATTTTGTACAGTACCCCCTTAGTTAATCAGGACGCAGAACACATGTGCGGTTCTCCCTTAGCCAATTTAGGACGCAGAACACAATGCGCGTTCATACTGTACAGTACGCTGTAAAAAAAAAAAAGCATGCAAAAATACACTAAAAAAATCCACAAAACAGCGAGTCTGCGAAAAGTGAACCGCGATATAGGGAGGGACGACTGTATATGATAAAAAAGGACACCCAATGGGATACGACAGATTGCCAAAGACTGACGTGGCTGGAAAAGAGCACAGGGGCTCAATCTTCCCTGAGCACATAAAGGTTAAAAATTGCTATCTCTCAACCCTGCTCTCACCTTCAATTACCCAGCACTGCCACATTATGGCCAAACAAAATGACTACCATTAGCCATAATCACCTTACATGCAGCCTAATGCTATGCTGAACTAGTCTGGGGGAAAATAATTGCCCTTAAGTAATGCTGTGGAAAAACTACTTCCAGTACAAGCGGGGCTGTGGATAGAAATTATGAGCTTTCGACACAGGAGGCGACGCTGGACCACCTTCCGCTTCCGCTGTGCGGTAGTACAGTTGTTGCTGAAGTGTTTCAAGTGCAGTAAATCTAAAAACGTAGAAATTTACCTCAGTGCAGTCTGCTGGATTTAATCTTTTACTTCGGTAAAATATGCATTGAAAAAATCAAAGTTGTGCCTCTTTGCATTACACTCTATATGTATGCATATCTATATGGACCTTTTCTCTATATTCATACTTTCTCTGTTCCATGTATCCCTGAAAATAACTGCTTTATTCTAATCTACACAAGAAGAAGGGGAATGTTTCTGCATCTTCTAGTCTTATACTTTTATTAAATACTCATTTTGCACACGGACTGTTGAAGCATTGCTTTGACACTTTTTTTTTTGCAGCTAGTCATCTCCCGTGGGATGTGAACACCAGATGTGACGCGATGTATCTATTGGCCCTTTCTGACCACAGCAACCTTCAAAAGTCGTTGCATTTGAATCCATTATTGGTCTAATTTGCCTAATCTACGTCGTTTTGTTATGCCCTTAAAAAGGGAAACAGGATCGTGCATGTGGGAATTTTAGTTTTCACCTCTTGTTCTTTAGTTCTATTCTCGCCGTCCTATAGGATCGGGTAGGACGCCTGTGCACGGGGTGTGTGTTTGTGTCATTGTATTTGTCTAACTGTGTGCACCTAATTAACCACAAAAAAGCTCCTGATCCATGGAAAACATGACTTCTGTGCTAACAGCAGAGAAGGGCTGTCCTTGGCCGGGCACAAAAGGCTGACGCCTTGCTTTGTGAACTGACAGAGAACAGTGTTGCGGAACCTTTTAACATACATCAGTGTCTGGGAAATTGATTTTTAGAGGAAAACGTGTTTGCACATGAAATGTACGCTACCGCGGTGGCTTTCCACTGATCCAGTGGATTTACGTCGCATCAATGTTAACACTGTGCTGGGTGTGTGCGCATATGGACTTGGGTGAGTGAGCGAGTGTGTTGTGCTGTGCATATTTGCAACTTTCTGATGTGCCCTCGTCTCTTCATGCATATATCTGTATATTTTTGCTATACTGTGTGTGAAAATATTGGTTTTTCTATGGATGCATGTGAGATTTTGTCAAAGGGAGTGTGTTGTCTGCTGAAAATGTGTCTGAACTATGAAGAAAGCTATACAGCTAGTTCAAAAAGAATCACACACTCTCTCTCTCTCACACACATATCCAGGCAGAGTTAAACCCTGCTCTGCATTGCATACAGGATTTACTCAAGCTCCTTCTCCCTGTCTTTGATCCCTCAATCTGTATGTCTCTTTCACTGTCATCTTAATAACTTCTTTCTCGCTGTCTCTGCACCTCTTTCTTCAAGCTATTAAAGGGAAAAAAAACGATCCTCACTGGCACCATTCAGACTCCTGGTAACATTATCCTTTTTCAAACACCTGAAAGGTATCGGGACGTGTCTAAATGTTGGATTCTTACTTTAAAAAGCCAGCCCAGGAGGCCACCTTGCATAAAATAGACAAAATAATGGACTCAATGGGAGTGTTATGGTGGTGAAATGTAGCAACAAATGAGGCTTCTGAGATCAGATGAAAATTATTTTGAGAATATTCCAAGTTAGTCGTACTTTTTGTTGTTGGGTTTCTACCTGTATCTATCTTTGTCAGAAGATTTATCAGCTGGGACTTTCGTTTGTTTTCCTGTCTTGAGGCAAAATAGAAGCTGTTTTGTTTGATTTTTGAGGAAACCAACTAAATGTTGTCTGTTTTTTTGATTATACAACTAGCTGGGGTATTGTAATGCTAGAAGGAAAATAATTAAAGCAATACGTTTAATGAAATCTGCTCACATCCAACGAAGAAAATTGCTGCAAAACAGAATCGAATGAAATAGAATTTCCTCCTGAACTTCTTAATTTCCTCTTCCCTTAGCTTGCACTCTCTTCCAACCCTTTCCATTTAGTTTCCCTTCACCCCTGTCTCATCCTCACTTTACTGTACATTGGTATTCCATTCCTCTACCGCTCTTTTTCCGGCCTTGGATGATGATTATGATGAAGATGATGATGATGGAAACATGTTTGGTGGTCAATTTGCAGGTCCTCCATCCACTAATTTACTGCTTCGATCAATAAAATAATTGCGATGCTCAGCATGATGTGCCAATAGCGCACAGCACCGCTGCTATATAATGTATGGATGGATGGATGAAGGGTGGGGGGGGGTGAGCAAATGAAATGAGGGCTGCAGGGAGGTTCGGGATATGTACAACTGGGTGGATGGATGAATGGAAGGAGCGTTAACTGAATCAATTACACTAGAAAAGAAGAGATGGATGTGGACAGCGATGGAGGGATAGAGGAGTGGATGTATGGATTATGAGGAAATGAACAAATGGGAAATACAAGGATTATGGATGGAGTGGATGGAGATAGACAGATGACTGGGTGGAGTGGACAAATGTGTATAATGGATAAAAAAGATCACAGGGATAGTTGAATGAGTTGAAGAGATAGGAGCATGGATGGTGGGACAATAGATGAAGAGAGGGATAATGGATGGATAAAGGACAGAATAAAATTAAACTAGAAAATTCTGAGTGCCGAGTGGGCTATTGCCCCTCGAACAGGAAGGATTTCTGGCCAAACCCTATTTCCAATCATTGAACCGAAACCACTGGGAGCACTGAGCCCTTCCTGAACGTCTACATAGTTATTTTGTGTTGATAAAGTGAAGAAATGTGACCTTTAGAGCGATTCAAAGAAGTGCTTTCCTTCAGAAATGTTCCCGCCTTTTTAACATGGCAGTCTATGAGGCTGTGGATGGGTGTTGCTCGTGCATCTTTGTGTGTTACGCCAAAACTATAAGGTCACTAATAAAAACAAGAAGAGAAAGAAAGAGGGACGTATGAGTGAACGGAAAGATTGAAAGAAATGTGACTGTGCGCTGAGTGTATGGAGGCAGAAATGGATGGATGGATAAAACAATGGATGAAACATGAATTCTTCATTTCTTACAGTTTTGCTGCTGTATGTTGAAGTTTGATCATGCCAGGTTAATGTTTATGGTCTATTTTTTTTCTCGATATGTTCTACATTTGTTACGAGGACCAGATTTTTCTTCACAGTAATGATGAAAGTTTTGTTTTACATCTCTCGTCTTTCTAATTGTGCAGAGAACAGATGGTTCCACGAAACACTAACGTCATTCTGTGAAGATGTATGACAGCAAATTTGTGCCACTGCTAAAATCACTCGAGCGTTCTTTTGCATTCTGCTTCATCATGCCTTGATGTGCATCAGCAAACGGCACAGAAACCTGCGCAGCCAGTTATGTAGATTACAGTAAACCAGCTTAAATATGCGAGGCTGACACACACTGAAAATGCAGATATATATATACATATATACAGTATATACATATATTTTCTCCTTTTTGTTTGGTCAGTCAGGTTTTCAAGAGTAGATAAGATGCAGTGGGTGTCTGTCAGTAATTTGTCTTTTTCTGAACGTCTGCCTGTCTGATTTGTTTTTCCTGGGCAGTAAACTCATGGGCTCTGCAGGCTGTATGACTGTTTCAGCTGATTAACAGCAGAGAGATGATGCACATGTCTCCTATCTGGAGAGAGAGGAGAGGACAGAAAATGACAAAATGAAAGAAAATGAGGAGTGAACAGTCAAGTATGCAAATGACATTGAAGCGAGGACATGTTGAAAAAAAAACACCTGATGATTAGAAAATAAGGATGGACAGCTGGGGAAATTAAACTTTAAAAGGTAAGAAGTTGAGAATTGAAAGAGAGAAAATAATAATAATACAAATTAATTGAGAAGGATTAAAAGAGAAAAGCAAAGTGTATTTTTCAAATGTCTTCATTTTTAGGCTGTCCTCCCAAAGTGGACACTTTGAAAATTACATGCAAAGCACGGAAGAAGTAGAAATGAAAAAACAAGAAAAAGAAGAGGCGAAGAAGAAAACAAGTGGCAGGAAATGGACATTCAGGCACAGCTGCATTAAAATAACAAAAATTGTAGATGAAAAGAAAAAAGGAATTGAAATAAGTGCTAAACTAAAATAAATAAAGGAAGTGAGTGATTCAGAGGGAAAGATAGAGGGGATGCTGTGACGTTAGACAGGGAAAGTAATGGGCAGAGCGCAGGAGGTAAGAATAAAGGAGTGAAAAGGGGGAGGATGGATGGGAAGAGGTGTGGCAGGAAGACAACGAGGTGGCAGCTGGCTGATAAGTATTATCACATAAAACAGAAACTCTCCCGTAACGGGAGACCAGCAGACAAATGTCACTACAGCACTTATGCCTGTGTGTATGTGTGTGTGCGTGTGTGCACGTGCACGTCTGAAATAGTCTAGTCGTGCAAACACACACACACACACACACTTTGGCAGGGGCTGGAGCCAATCTCCTTGGCAAAGAACTGGTCAATCTGGCCAACAGAAGGGGAAAGAGGGAGGAAAAATGAAGAG
Source organism: Larimichthys crocea (assembly GCF_000972845.2). Lineage (NCBI taxonomy): Eukaryota > Metazoa > Chordata > Actinopteri > Sciaenidae > Larimichthys > Larimichthys crocea. The sequence goes on along the minus strand of NC_040016.1, from coordinate 20,895,176 downwards.
GAAAGAGACAGAAAGAAGGTACTGGAAAATGGTTTTGACATTTCATTTTGCCCATGTGTAAACTCTGTGTGTGTGCACTGGCGCTCCTATCCAACAGTGGACTTTAACGCCGTTACAGATTGACCAACAGGGGGCGTTTCGGACGTCCCCTTTAAGTCTAGATAAAGTTTCTAACACTGCACTCCTTGATAATAGTAAATGCAGTGGAGTTAGTTCTGAAATGCAGGTAAAACATGTGCTCAATTAAAAGTTTTATAATAAGATTTTTTAAAGCAGAGACATGTTTGAATTTTGAAAACATTAAAGTTAAATTGTCCATTTTTGAAAGAAACAAAAAGTGTTTGCGGTAAACACACACTAACAAACAGGTACAGATGATTCCAGTATACAAATCACAGAAGTCCCCACTTGGCAATTTATTTTAAAATAAATCTGAAAAGCAGTAATATCATGGAAAAAGACATTTTCTATTCTGTTTTTGTTGTTTGTTTGTTTTTATTTTATTTAATTTTATTTTTTTAAATAATCAGAAAGAGGTCCACACTTGGTCAGTATCCACTGACAGTCCTCTGTTGGTAGCGTAGGAATGTGTTTGTGTGTGCACATAAAGCATCGCCTCCCATATGTGTTGTGAACATTGCACTCACCTGAACGTGTGTTAAACTGCCCTTTTGTTAACTTTGCAGGCACACATCAGGCACACACATCAACACAGACACGCGCACACAAAAGCACAAGTAAGAGCTGAATTGGACTGTTATCAACCTCAGCTGTTACGCTTTGTCAGATGAAAACAAATGCTGTGAGGACCCGTTTTTACTCACCTATAGAGGTCGTGGCTGGAACCGGCTCCTTGGACACTGCTCATGCAACATCACACACAGGAAAAGCTTAATTAATATCAGCGATCAATACGGTTACAGTCAGAATATTGGCTTCATTTCGTTGATTCTTATGCCAACTCGTCCAAAACCGCAGCTTGGTCAGTGGCTTAATGCTTTAAACTAGGACGCTCTGCGGCCAATTCAACAATTAAAATGCTACGTCTGCTTAGACTTTCCAAAATAAAGGATATCTTAAAAAAATATTTCACACTTTAAGAAAAGATTGTGGCTCAGGTTACATAACTAAAGTGAAAAACAAGCCAGAGTTGACATTTGGTTTCACACGAGAGACAAGAACAGAAGTCAAAATATTACATTTAATGCTGGAGGCCAACCTCCAGCAGCCTAGTTCAGAGTCTAGGGCCGCTGAGTCTGATGAGTCAGGAGTGAGAAAGGCTTGTTATTCTCATGAACAGAAACCTTTGTGATATTGACCTTAAAGTCACTGTGTGTAGTCTGTCGAAGAGAAAATTACAAATAAAGATACGAACAACAGAGTATTGGTAAAAGCATTAAGGAGCTGTGGTGTGTTTTCTGCACCGTGTCATTTATAGCGATAGATAAAGATTATATGTGTGTGTGTAGTGTGAAAGTGTGTTTGTGTGTGTGTGTACAAGTGCGTACCCGAGTAGTAGGAATTCAGCAGGGACTTGCTCTGCAGTGTCTTGCTTCCCTGCACAGAGAAGGAGCAGGGAGAGGGGGAGGCTGGGGAGGAGACAGGAGGGAGGATAGGTGACAGGAAGGTGAATATGTCGACGAGGAAATGTGGAAAAAGGGAAGGTGATGTGAAAATAAGGAGGTGAGGAAGGGAGAAAAGGATGTGTGGGACAGCGTAGGGAAGTAAGATTTGAGACCGAGAAAGAATGGACAGGAAAACATGCAGAAGACGAGAAGGGAACGGGGGAATATGAGCAAAAAAGGCAATAAAATGAAGTGGACAAGCGAGACGGGAAGTGAAGTACAAATAAAGGACAAGAGGAAGAAGAGAAGAAGAAGAAGAGGAGGAGGTCAGTGAACTCATCCAAAGTAACAACAATCAATCATCGCAGGACACAATTAACAATGAAAACATACGCAAACGGAAATCAATACTCCATATTCAACAGCACAAGGAACAATCCGATAACACTAATGGCACCATCATTGTTACTGATATTGAATTTTGAAGCTCCGTCTCAATGAGCGTGCACTCGAATATGACAAACACTCAACGTTGCTCAATACGCACGAGTCCGTGAATCTGTCGCCCGTATGAAGAATGGCGGTTCAAACAGAATTGAATGAACCGATGGAGAGGAACAGAGAACATGTGGAGAACATGAAATACTATCATACGTTTTCCAGCCGACCTGTAGTGCTCGATCATTACGCTGAACGGATCAACAATATGGATCAAATGGATTTCAGTTCATTCAAGGCAGAGTTATGTGAATGTGTCCCAATAACTCGACTAGTAGAGAGAACTTAACACGACTTTGGTTTGTGTGTTCCTGAAAAGTGTCGATCACTGTAATGATTGAATGACTTCTTTCTCGGAAAAAAGGTTGCCTCCCAAAAACAGGTTTAGTGCTCATTAGTTACAATTTTTTAAGACTTAATCAGTGCCACCAGGATGTCGCGGGCCTAAATAGTTGCGGCCTAAAATGCCTGATGTTGCAGGAGATTTTTTTTTTTAAATTGCGGTGAAAGTTGCGGTGCTTTTTACATTTTTGTTGCGATTTTGTTGTGGGAGGAAGTGAAAGTTGCGATAAGTTGCGATTCGACAGTCACGCCGGGGGCCCCGTCCCTGGAGAGGGCGCAGCGAGCACTAAGTCCACGGCCCCGGGAAGCGGTGAGGTCCGGGCAGGCGGGCACTGTAAAGGGCGCACCGCTGCGGAGAAAATGCGCCCGGCGGGGGCCAGCCAGCACCGGGGAGAGGTCCCGCGAGGGGGTACTCCCGCACCGTGCGGCCGTCCCTGACCCGCCGAGTTCAATCCCCCGGGCAGTGTGTGGAAGTTGCGGAAAAATCGCGGTGATTGGTTAAAATTGCAACACCGCCCTGAATTCACGGGGATTCACTGAAGTTGCAAATCGCAACATCGCAAATTCCTGGAGGGTCTGATTAATGATGATGGTGGTAGAGTGCTGTCTGACTCCATGATCTCATGTGGATGGGACGTGTATGTAAAAATGTTTGACCTTTTACCTTCACCTGTAATGGAATGATGCAGATATTTAAGAAATTAGAGGTAGAAGAGGTAAAAATGACAACCCTCTGTTCTCAGGAGGATTCTAGTGTTAAAAAGATGGAATAAGTTCCCATGACAGCTGTGGTCATCTGACACACGTTTGAGTCCGGTGTCAGTGTGATGGGCGTCATTGTCCCTTTTTGTTGTTGTTCGGTTCTTCGGGTTGATCAAATTGTTCTTGCCAGTTTTAAAAAAAAAAGAAAAGGGGCAACTTTGAGAATAAAGTCAACAGAACAAAATAGGAAACAGTTACAGTAGAGGTGAGCTGATATATCACTGCTTATAAATGTGATTCACCATCCGGTCTTGCTTTCTTAGACAGTGACTGATGGCGACCACGTCCACGCAGATACACTCTATCTCCCACATACACACACACAGGCTGCTAGCGGCTATTAATAAATGATATGTAGGATAGACACATCCACACACACACACACAATAAGATAAAACCTTGGGGGATTGCTGGGAGACTGACTGTGACATATTATATGGTAGCTCTTCCTGTTCAATAATCCACACTAGATATCACAGCTAGCCTACACACATTTATCTATAGGACCTGCAGCTAGTTGGTGTGTGTAGGTGTGTGCTCACCTTTAACTAATTGTCATTTATCTATAGGCTTTCGGCAGCCAATTAGTACTCATGCATGTCAGCATATGCAGTGTTTTTGCATGTTTTGCATGAGCCTGATGGTCCAAGCTGGTGGCCATTAGTTGAAGCTCTCCCGCTAAAGAAACCTCCCCTCCTCCTCCTCCTCCTCCTCCTCGTCCTCCCTTCATAGTTACTCACTGAGCAGATGACATGATATGCCTCCCCTCTTCTCCCCCTGCCTTTCCAGCTTCTTTGTGTCCTCCACATCCAGTTGCTTCTTGTCTTGCCTCAGCTCTACTTTCCTTCCGCTTCTTCCATGGCAGAGCATTCATTGGATTTTCTTTAGGAGTAATTATCCTGCTGATTCTGCTGCCATTTTACATTGCATCCCATCTGTAGGCTAGTCTGTTAATTGATGTGTCTTTCGGCCAACCGTGTTGCCTGAATCACTCAAAAATCAAAGTGAAAACCCAAGCGATGGGTAATCCAGGGAGATTTCAAAACATTTAGCGTTATGGGAGAAGGTCTCAGACAGCTGACAGCCGATGCTGAGAACCCTCTCTGAGCACTACATCACTCCCAAGTGTAACTACGCCACTAAGTGATCTGTAGAAGTAGGCACTTACTTGTCTTCTCCTGGTAATAATGGTGACTGAGGTGACGCTGAAATTAGCCATCGTTCACGCTGTCACATTAAAGCGATGGGAAGACGGCGGAGATATGTAACAGGCGTGTAAGAGAGCAACATGAATGAGCGCTTACGATGGTGGGCGAAACTTTCATCTCGCTAATGGCCCGTCATGCCTTCCTGTTAGTACGAGAGTTGTCGGGTTTTTCTTTTTGACAGGTTTTAGTTTTTAATAAACTACTTCAGCCACCATCGAACAACAGCCTCCGAACTGGAATAACCTACAAACATTTGCATTAGGTGGACGTGTATTTAAATAACAAAGGTGTCTACTTGTATATGTGTCACACTTGGAAATGTACTTAACGCTCCTGAAAATGATCCATTTCTGGTACATTCTGTGTTGCGGATCAAAGATTTTAACTTTAAGAACTGGAATTAATTTTCTCACCAGGAACCCCGAAAGACTTTAACTCAGTTTGCTCTGAAAGAACGTTGCACTCGTTTCCTGTTTCTTACCATAAAACCACCTGAGAGCTTTCCCTTCAAATAGAATAGAAACTAAATAAATGGCAGTATAATGGCTGACTAGTGTTTAGTGTGTAATTTCACTAATGTCTTAAAAATGAATGTGATGTGATCATTTCCTGATATGAAAATGATCCATGTCGGAGCCTCTTGCCTAATTCTTATTCATATTCTGTTTGCTACTGTTTTCTGGTACAATAGCCCAATTTCCCTACAGCGGATAATTTAAATTTTATCTTCTCCTCCTTTCTGTTGTCCTCTCTTTCTCCCCCCGTCATCTCTCCCCTCTGCTTCCCTCTCCCTAATACCTCCAAACACAACATATTTTCTCCTCTTCTGTGATAAAATCCCTCTCGTCTCATGCATACCGGCACTGTATGCTAATGCACCACAAAAAAAAAAAAAGAAGCCCCAACTTTAATACAGTGAGGAGTGTACCTGCATACCAAAAGAAATCTGCTTTGACAGCAATGTCCTGTGAAGATAACTGGTGACTGGGTGAGAATGCAATAACACAAAAAGGTTATTTGCTCTGCGAGGGTCCATCCGTGGAAATATTATTGGGTCCCCTACCTTGTGTCAGCGTTTTTTCTCTGTCTCATTAGGGCTGAGCTTGGATCGGTGACTGTGTGTGTGTGTGTCTGTGCTTTATTTCTTTTTCAAATGTTCTTGTGATAAAATAGACACCAACTGCGAAAGAGAGACAGTTAGAGAGAGAGACACCAAGGCATGGCACCAAGTTTGATAAATCTGACAACTAATGTCCATGAATCTTTAAGCTATGTAGGTAACATTGGAGTGATTGGTAATATACAAATGCAATTTCTAAGAAACATTGTTTTCGACCACTCTTTGGGCCAAATGGATTGATTGGATTGGTTTATTACGGGCCTGCGACAGTCACAGATTTCGTGGCTTTTATTTTCTTTCCCTTTTCAGCGGCATTTGATTTATTGATTGCTCTTGTAGAAAACAAGAGAAGACAGATTTCAAGAAATGCTTCTCAGACAGATTACCACCCTAGCTTTAAACAACAAGCTAATGCAAAAGTTTAGAAAGTGACACAGCAAAAGCGACAGAGTCACCATTTGTGTCACAGTCTGTCCAAACAATCTGCAAAGACTGATGCAGCAGAACGCTGCCGATTTACCGAATACGTCACATGGACCACACAGATGTTTTATTTTTTTAAGTTGACTTGAAGAGGTGAAAAGTCACCTTTGGTCCAAATTTCCAAAAATTCAATCTGAATACCAAAACTCTATGTTTGGCCCCAAGCAAGGTCCAGTTAAGTTTGCCTTGAAGTAAATAACAACCCAGAATGTATAAAATATCCATGATGAAGACAGTAACTTTTTAATGCCACAAACACCAATGCCTTCATTCATGGACTCAGCCAGAGTGTAGTTAGATCTAGATGGAAGAAAACAAATGTTCTATGTTTTTTCCCCCCAAAGCTCTTGGGAAAATAAGCTATTATTCTATAGTACAATTGCCCAATGGTCTGTTTGATAGAAGAGACATATTTCACATCACAGCTTTATCTTAAATCCAAGGTCTGGATAAAAGTGGTCTCCTCTAAGTGATTTCAATGCAAAAACATTATCGTACGTCAGAACTGCAGCATGGGCAGTTTGAAGAAGAGTGCAGGCAATTACGGCCGGCATTAACTTGCTACTTAGTCCCTCTCCAGCACCCCTGGCTTTCGGTGACCAAGCACTCCCAAAAGGCCAGCCTGACATTTTCAAGAGAAAAATGCCCTGCTGAGAGGCCCCGTCTAATTGCCCTGGACACATACGCACACACATTTCGCAAAAAGAGCATGGGAACGTGCACTCGCACGGCCAAGCAGCCGGGTTGACTTTCATAAGATTCCTGTTGGAGATACACGCAGATGCATACCGAACGCAATATGCATGCGTGCACGTCTGTAAGCTGAAAATGATTACAACTGCACTAAGTAAGATGGAGGCTAGTGAAGCAGTACAACACTCTGCTGATATTGGTGAAAGAGGAACATATGGAGAGTTTCATTATAAAATGAGATGTCCACTATTTGAGTAAATGAATCTGACAAAATGATTAATGGGCACAGAGACACTGTATATGTGTCTTTTCAAGTAGAGACAAGGGCAAAAGAAACTTCACTATGTGAAGCAAAAGTTAACTCGCAGCTAAACTCATTACACAAGAGCAATTCTTTTAGCTAAATTGTTCTTGAATGATTCAACAACACAACAATATTTTATTTGCTGTATTCTATCTTGGTTATATATACAGAGAGAGATTAGACCGGGGCAGTATATTCTCTAATGGACCTCCATGATGGTGCCAGCTGCAAGATTTAGGACGCACATTCAGGCCAGAACCACAGAAGCTTTTTACTTACTGAATCCGTTGAGGTCCTGGTTGGAGGTGGAGAAGGGGTCGTCTTTGTGCAGGGTACTGACTTTAGTGGTGCTTTTATCAGCCGTGGTGACCGGACCCATCTCCCTCTGCTGGGTGGAGCTGCTGGCGGTCTCCTTCTGCTTCTTTGCCAACTTCCTATAGCGTTACGAACACGCACATACAAACAAGCATACACGTAAAGGCACACAGACACACATACAAGTGTGTAAACCCACGTTCAGCACACATCATACATTAACAATCAAACAAAACCAAAAAAAACAATTCTGTCAGGGAGATGATTTAAGGTGAGATCAGCAGAGAATTATATTTCCTTATGACATGCAGTGACACATGAGGATGAGTACAGTGTTTTATGCATTGCAGTATCCAAAACATTTTTTTGCGTAGTCGTCACACCCATTTATCGTTGCTATGACCAAATGGAATTATCGAGATAAAACGTTCTTTTGAATCTAGTGATGTAAAGACGAAAGTGTCATTTTTTTTTGATCTATCATCAGTCAGTTAACTAACAAGCTATCCAAATCCACATCCAAATGTAGTTTAATGTTTGGTTTCACAAGATAAGTTTAGAAGAAGATATAATGCACATCAAAATATGTTTTTTAGATAATTAAATGGTTAGAAACTCCCCATTTAAACATCCCAACCTCTTCAGACAGCCCTTCTGTCTTGTGGTACCAAATTCAGACATCAGAACACTCGACTGACACCACTAAAAACAAGTAATTTGACATTAAACGGCAAACATAACTGTCACTTCTTCAGTAAAACCACACTACCGCAGTAACATTACCATATGTTTGCCTTCGAAAGAAAAAAATGCTGCTTTATTTGCAAGGTGACTCACATTCTGAGTAACTAATGGTGAGACACCCTAATTGTTGTACGGCTTTAAGAGTTAGAAATGATTATTTATTATATATTTTTCTCTCCATAGCACCATAGCATAAAGGTCAGGCAATATGACTCTGTAGGGACAGGTTGACATTCAGTACTTTGGTAACATGGGGGCTTCTACCGCGCCTATATATAATGGTAAATATAATTATGTGACTGCTGATGAGATGTCCCTTGAGTGTGGTTGTATCCTTAGGATTTTTTTCCCCATCCATTCACTGTTCTCATGTCTCAACTCCCATCTGTTGGCCATTTTGCATTGGCTATTTTGAGTTCTACCTGAACCTTCAATTTCAAGTCCACCGAGGCACCAGATGGCAGAAATGACAGCCAGCCATTCCAATCTGACATCAACTAGTCGGTTCAGCAGAGCTTGCAGAAGTACCACAATATCGCAGATTTTTACTGTCTTGTCCCGTTTGTATCTCCTAAAAACAACCTCCAGAAGTCAGAAATGTTCTTTGAACCCGAGCATGCTGGAAGTGATAATTAGTGTGCCTCATTTGAATTTGAGTGTGATTCTGTTGTTCACTGCATAATTTAAAAAAAAAAGAAACAGAATGGAAATATGTGAAATGCTACAGTGCAGCCTAAACATGCCCTGTTCTGCTTCGTGTCTATACAAGGAGACCAGCAAGAACATCACCTAGACTATTCAGAGTGGGCATGTTGTACCAGGTTAATAATTTTAAAGGCTTCTCTTTGAGACAGCTCGGAAATGAAGCCTTATTTTCAACAAGTTAGAGGGAGAAAAACTAGCCTGTCCTTCAATATAGATCTTCTCTTTAATGGAGAACTCAGGCAATGTTCATGAACTTGTTAACTCAGGAAATATCACATGATCTTGTTGAATTTACCAAGTATTTGTCTTCAGACTCTTATTAACTACGGGGAAATCTATCACAAGAAGTAGACTAATGAAAAAGCCTTTGCAGGATGTGAATAAAGGAAGCAGTGGATATGTTATTAATCACAGGATGGGTTAGATAAATGGAACGTCACCACTGGTATTTACACTTTGTCAGCCATTAGAGAGGAACACCCTGGTGATAAACAAGGAAATTTTGGACTTTACAAGTTGAGCATTGTTAGTTTGGACCATTTTATTTGGGAAGTAGAAACATGTTCAGCCAAAAGGACTGGCATACATTTGAAAGTGTAAAGTTGTGTTATTTGTATGCATATTGAAGAGATCAGATAGTCTGACGATAACATAGGGTAAATTTCACAAGTAAGTTTCCCCTTTGACAGCTTATTATGACAGTATCAATTGAATAAAATCCTAACATCATTTAAAATCTTCGGGGTGTAATGGATTACCCAAAACATTTCCATACAAACTGCTTCAGTGTCGGTTATTTGGCATTACCTACCCCTGGGTGGAAGACTCGGATTCAAGTAGTACTTCATCTATTGTGTTTTTAATCATTAAAATCCACTAATTAAAATAATACAGGACAATGGGAATGACATTGGCTGACGGATGTTCCAAAAAATGAAAAACGAAATTCAATTTTAAATAAGTTAAATATATTTATAATAATGTCTTTTTTCTTTGAAGAACATTACGCCCACAAAGCTTTGCGTTGTTCTGTGGGTTGCAAGAAGAAGATTGGGTTGCAAAGTAGGTTGTGTAGTGTGTCTTTGTGTAGTAATACCCTAATGAATGCAAAGTGCTAAATTCCCAATGGATTTGTTTGTGACCTGCCCAGTCACTGAGCGATAAACCTACAGTGAATCACTCTCTTGAACTCGGTGTGTCTTTAATATGAAGCTACCTGGCCATCAACAGCAAAGTACCATGATACTATTAACAGACAAGTGAAGATCTTTGTGGCTGAAAAGCACTTCTAGTCATTTTCCCTTGAATTTCAACAGCACATATTCTGTTACAGCACGGTTCTTGATTGGCTGGCTGCATCGCTGTAATGCAATACAGAGCAAAGAAAGCTGCCATCAGCAGTACAGGTCAGGCAGTTAAGCTCTGGAAGGCAAAACTGTGAACTATGCGCGTTTTCTTGAATTTCAGTTGAGGGTCAACGATGACATTGACCTGCGGTTTGCGGCGCATTTTAGCCATAAATGTCTGCACAGAGGGGTCGGAGTTACCGTCTAATGGATTGTTGTTCCAGTTCACTTCTGGACTGTCATCCGTGGCTGCTGAACAGCTATCGAGTTTTTTCATGTAAGGTGATATGCAGTAATGCATTGCTGTCATGCACGTATGGACCGAACTGTGACTGTCTTAACTTCACTGTCCAATTCGATTCAGTGAAAAGAGGGTTGGACCAAATGCTCAGCTCTGCATATGGTCAGAGATTAACGCATGTAGAAAGAATTGTCATATGTGTGACCTGCCACCATGATCTGACATTACAACACAGAGAAAAAGCGAGCTGACCCAAAAAGTAGATCCATCCCCATGCAGTTAGCATTCCAGGGGACAACTCAGTCAACATTCAAAATGAATCTATCCACTTGATCGTGCTGATTCAGAGCCTCCTTATGTAATTAAGGCTTTTGTTTAATGGACCTCTGTGTCTGAACGGAAATTGTGCCCCTGGGACAGACATGAACGGGGAGTTTTATTCACGGTTTGGGCTGAATACAAGTTCATTTTTCTGTTAACACTCACACCATGTTCATTTATCAGAGAGATGATTTGCCTTTTCAGAAATGTGTGCTAACAAAACGCCACATCTGAGGATCCTGCACTGCCCACAAGCTGTCAGCACAGAGCGACCCATTAACCAAGTTTCTCACAGCTCACACGAGCGGCGTTTGTTCTCGTCGGTGCCTGCTGTGCTTTGCTAATTAACAACAGACACCGTCACTAATATGTGTATCGGCAGCTCGTCGCTTTAACATTTATCTCCAGTTGAGTCATGTGAAGATCATCGCACGCTTCTTTCTATGAAGTCAGCAGAAAAAAAACCTCCTCCAGAATCCACCAACACACTCTCCAACTCGCTTAAGCGTCTGACATCCAGTCACGAATGGCACACAGTGGGCTGTATATGTGTGTGTGCGTACAAGCATTGGCTATAATGCAGGCGTGTGTGTGTGTGTGTGTGTGCGCGTGAGCAAACGCCTCATCTCCTCCAGGACGCTGTAAGTACGGCATGTGCTGGACGTTCTCTGTTTTCGCTTGTACACGTGTCTGTTGGTGCACGCTGGCCGGTGAGTGGGTGTTTCTCAGTGACCCATCACGAAGCCGCCTATACGCTGAAAAAACCCGCTCAGTCCTGCACAGTCATCCTGAAAGGATCAGCACATACACTTACAGCATTAATCATCTCTTCGCTACAATGACTTATCAAGTTCCCCTGGTCTAAACGTCTTTAATTAACTACTTAAAGGTTAAACTACGCTGCACTGTGATAGAGGGTAATGGGAAGAAGAAGAAGTTGCAGAACATTTCTTGAAGTGACATCTATTGCAGAAAGGCAGATGGTTAAACATAAGCTAAAAGAATTAAAGTCACTGATGAATAAAGTTTCTGGATTCATGAGTCTTAAAAGTACTTTTCTGTACTTTAGAACGTTAAACACACACACACACAGACACACACACACATTCATGATTTTCAACTGCACTGATTAATTGTAGCAATTAATACCAAAAAGAAGTTTTTCAAATCAGATTTTATGCCCCAAAAAGTTCTGTCTTCTGCCGTCAGAGCACGCCGATTTGACGCTTTACAGCAAACACGAGATCGTATCGCAGAGCTGACAGCTCGGAGAATGCTTTAAGCCATAAATATTGATAAAGTCCCTGACATTTTCTGAAGTAAAAAACAAAAATAATGAGGCCTAAACGTCGATAGATAGTAACGGCTCGCGCTATGAGGCCAATCTCAGATCAAATGTAAAAACAAAGACGGTTAGAGGGAGATGGGACTTGAACTCTCCGTCTCCTGAATCAAAGTTAAGAACCCTCCTCCACTGCACGTCACTGGGACTGGGCTGCTGGCCATCTTTGTGTCAAGGCGTTTGTGTGTGCATGTTGAGCTTGTCCTTAATCATTAATGTAATATGAGGGCGTGTAATATTCTGCACCTACTGTGCACGTTTTCATCTACGATCTTTGTGTGTTGATGCATGCGAACGTGTTTGTGCACGAGTGTGTGTGTGTGTGTGTGTGTGTGCCATACATTTGTTGAGCCCTCTGCAGGTCAGAAAGCAATAAGCGAGAGGTCGGACGTGGAGGCCACAACTGTTTTGATCTCTATCATTCCGCTGGCAATAATGTGAGGTATGAAATGAAAGCAGTATCGCTGCATATCTGTGTGTGTGTGTGTGTCAGTGTGTCTGGGATGAGACGATGAGCTGTATCTGCTCTCGAGTACTTAAGCAAGAAAGAAACAGAGGAATGAAAAGAAATCTGATTACGAAGCCAGAGGCAGAGCAGAGGGTGAAGAGGACAAGTTGGGAAACAAACGGATCGGCGGAAGCCTAAACAAGGAAATGTGGAAAAACAGGAGAGAGAGCGAGATGAGGGTGTCGGAGAGAGAGACAGCAAAGTGCAAGAGGCAAAGGCAGGAAGAGGTTCTCCCATAATCATTTCCTTCCATCAACCCCAGATTCAACCCTCCTCTACTCCACACCAATTTACAGGCGACAGAGCCTCAAAACCTCGCATGTGATTGGAGCTTAAGAGCGGCCCTATTCCTGGCTATCTGACTGCACTCTGACAGAAAGTGGGCAGGAAAAGGAGGCGAGCGAAGAAAGGAAAAGCCAAATGGGAAAGATGAAGGGATGACGAGAGCACGAAGAACAAGAAGCGTCAGAAGGGAAGCGGTGAGAGAATGGAGGGAGCAGGAGACGAAGGATGGAGGAGGCGACGAGAGGAGAGGACGATGCAGAGAGGTAACGTGTCTCCTCCCCCCTCCTTCTCCACACCTCCACCTATCACACATCCATCCCCTTAATGGACTCGTTTAAAATGACAAATTCCTTGCATATTGTAAGTGGCAATGAGCGCGACATAATCCTTCTTTAATGAATGTCACAGCGCAGTTCATTAAGCACTAAGGTTACCTCGACGGGCGCCTGCCGCGCCGGGAATCATGGACTACTTTGTGCCCCCCCGGCGACGTGAATTGCAAACGTTAAAATCCGTTTGATGTGTCGATAATGAGCGATGCGTGGTGGATACGTTGTGTTTTTTAAAGGAGGAGGAGGGGGAGACGAGAGCTTCAACTGAGAGGAGACACGAGACGAGACGGACGGAGTGAAACCAAGCAGCGGCACTTTTGGTGAACTCTTGAGCGAGAAAAAAAAAACTGCTTTTTAATTGTTACTCATTTGATATATTAGGTGTCATGAAGACTTGAAGGGTTCATTTCCCAAATGCTGCATATCCATTTAGAGAAATTCATTACTGAAGTTCATCGTTCAGTGTTTCGGAAATGTCGAGGACGCAGCTTTGTGAATTTTTGTGCTGTCGAAGAAGTTTTCCGTGAGGTTAACTCTTTGTCAAAAGTACCAACATTGCTTTAAGTGTCTGTTAAATAAATGTGTCACTATTGTCGACTAAAAGCTGTTTAATCGGTTTGAAATGGATTTATAGACATTTCCCCACGACAGATAGTTGGGGCCTAAAATTAAAAAAATGTGCAGTGAAAGTTGCGGTGCTTTTTACATTTTTGTTGCGGGAGGAAGTGAAAGTTGCGACAAGTTGCAATTCAACAGTCACACGGGGGTGAGGGGGCCGCAGCGAGCACTAAGTCCACGGCCCCGGAAAGTGGCGAGGTCCGGGCGGGAGGGCGCACCGTCGCCCCTGAGCCTTCCCAAGCCGACCCAGAGCCCAGACCCAGATTCACTGAAGTTGCAAATCGCAACATTGCGAATTCCTGGAGGGTCTGATTAAAGTGGAAATGTATTTCCAAAATTGTAGTTCATGAATGTTTGCATTCAAAGAACAACCTATCATCAAAAGAGCGTGATGTTAGGTAGATGTAAATGCGTGTACGAATATTGTTGCAGGGACGTCTACTTTCTTGTAATATCACCTGTGCCTCAGGAGGCGACAGTGAGTCGCTGTAGCGTTCAGTCTGGCCTCGTCCAACGCGATGAAGAAGTAAAGAACCGTGATGTGGTGGGATATAGATGCTGTGAGCTGACCCTGGCCTCAGCAGCCTGGAGGAGCCGTAAAGGAAAGACTGAGAGAGCAGAGCTGGAGCTTCTTTAAGAATAAATTCTTAGGATTACTGGTGGAAGGAAACCTTGGAGTTTTTTTGGGGGTTGAAAAGTTGTGCAAAAAAAAAAAAGGAGGCCGCTTGAAGAAAAGTAGACGAGGAAGTTGGACGACTTGGTAAGAGCTGAAAATACGTTTGTGTTATTCGGTTCCAGCTCTCGGTATTTTAGTACGAAGTGAGCGAGTTGTGTCGATGCCAGTAGTATTATGTAACAAAACAGAAAAGTAAAGCAGGTGTTGGTGTTTTTGGTTTTGGAACTAAATGCATTAGTTCAAATATTTTTCAGTATTTCTAAAATTGTTTGGCTGCATTCTGTTTGACATTTTCCTTTTCAAGGATTTTTTAAATTGTGAATTTATTTCATGATGCAACCTGTAAAAGTCTCAGCCAAGGACTTTGGTAACATAGAATACATTTGTGCCATTAATTATTTAATCGCTGTCCAAACATGCAACAATTTATATTTTAATATTTTTAATAGTAAAGTGATGTACGCAGAGCAAGCGGCGTTTATTTTAGTCTGGCTGGTCAACAGGACCAACCTCAAGGCGTCCAATCAAACGAGCGAAGCAGCGTTTGTTTCATTTGTCGACAAATTGACAGAGCTCCTGTGTCAAGGCGAGAGCGGCCCCGGCCGGTCGTCTGGCAGCTGGATAGCTCAGATATCCTGGAGCCATCCCCAGCCAGCGCTGCAGTCAGACAGGCAGCCAGTCACTTCAGGATGACAGCGTTTGCTCCGGAGGAGGCTGCAGGCGAAGCCCAAACAAACTTTCATCTGCGTATCACAGGATTTAAAGGAGGACCCGGCGAGGGAGGGAGGGAGAGAGAGAGAGAGAGAGAGTACAAAGACACACTGCAGGACTGCACGAGTCTTGCAAGGCTTTAAATCCCTCTCTCATCTATCAGTAAACATCCTTGGGCTATAGCTGCGTGTGTTGGTGTGTATATATATATTCCTAATTATATTTATATATTATTATATATTATATATATATATAGTTCGAACTGTATCTGTGCCTTTAATCTTTTCTTATTAATTCATGACATATTTGTTATTATATTACATCATATTTGTTTGTGTCTGTGCCTCATATTTTTGTGTTGTTTTCTTGGTTTAATACCACTGTGATGCATGTTGTAACCTCGTCTTCTGAATGATGCTGGACTGTTATTGTTATTTAAAAGCAAAACAAATAATTAAATAAAATGGACGATGACAAATGAGCCATCAGCCGATATTCATTGTTAAATAAAAAGACATAAATTACCCTGAAATCTGCCTAGAGACAGTGGAAATGTAATTAAAAGCAGCTGTGCCAGTACATTGGTCAGGCTCTGTGACGGTCTTCACATCCAAATGTTACAGTTTAAAGTGCATGTCTGATACCAGCAGGTTCTAGTCGTGGTTCCAATATGTCAAAGCTCTGGTTCTGACGTGTTTTTGTACTGGTCTGTAATGTGTCATAATTCTGGTGTGCTAGTATACGTGATTTAGTATGAGTTAATGTGTATTCTCTGGCATTAGAAAGTATAATGTATAGTATGTAAATGACATAATATAGTATAGTGTAGCATGTAACCATCGCTTCTGCTGCATCAAATTGAGCGCAGCAGTGAGAGTGGGACGCAGTGTAAAGGAGCAGTTTTTTGGTCGGGTCAAACAGCCTCCGGGTAGCCACTTTAAGAAGCAGCATTGGCATGTGATGACTGTTCCGCTCAGTTACAACTCGGCTGCACATTTGGAGGAAATTTCCAGATGCTTTGAAGACAGCTGGAGGAGAAGGAGGGGTTTTCAGAAATTCTCTGCAGGGATTTGTAGGTGAGCTCGGGGCATGCGTTTGTGCGGACCTGTGCCGCCGGTGTGTGCATGCGTATTTGGCGAACGTGTGTGTGTGCCCGCCGGTGTGTGCATGCGTATTTGGCGAACGTGTGTGTGTGCATGTACGTGCTTGTGCATGTATGAACAGGCAGCTATAATAGCACCTCATTAGAATTGGTTAATAAGCAGGAAATGGCCACTTGGTGGAGAAGATAACAGTGAATTGCATTGACCTTTTGGGGTGAGACACTTTAAGAGAAGGGCCGTGCAAACAATGCAGATGAAGTCCGACTGACTGAAATTTCCCCTTCAGCACAAAACCACTACTGCAGTTAAATCACAAATCCCATGTCCTGAGAACTCCTAGACAGCCAATATAACGTGTGCACTCGCCAGTGAAGAGTGTTTTGCCACAGGGTGTCTGATAAAGTACAGTCTCATTGTCACATCCCAAGAAAACACCTGCGCGGGGCGATTAAGGAACGCCGTCCTTTTCCTGGAGACTGCCGCTAAATTTCCCTTGAGGGGTTTTTATCCGGTAACTAGTGAATGTGAAGCCGGACGGCGGTGAAAGGACTGAGATTGTGACTTTTTAAATATATTAGGGACATTTTCCTATTAAAGATTTGCTTAACTTCCACACCAAAGCTATTAAAAGTTAGGTCACCATGGAGAATCTGCATTTATATAATTGACACAGTTATTTGTTGGATTGTTTGAGCTTGAAGTCGATGTTCTCTCGATGGATTCAAATGTCCATCTGGGAGTCTATAAAACTGATTTGATTAATTTTGCAATTGTGGGTCTTGTCTTTGTTTATATGATGTCCGTGACTGACAGGTTATCTAATAAAAAAGTTTCTGCAAGCCGTTAAAAGTGTTGATGCGTCTGGTTTTACAGCACAGCAGTGTAGCTTATAACTGAATTTACATTCCTTTATGGTTGTGATATATGCATATTGTACCTGCAAGGCTGCTGAGTTTTGTTTACCAAGCATCACGTCAAACTTTGTGTTCGGCAGGTAATCCTGCAGAACTTATATCATGCAGCAAAGAAAAAAAAAACGTGAGATTTGGATTTTTTTGTCGGGATGTCTTTAGGGATTTGGATATTTTAAAAAGAAACAGTGTGGCCCTCAGATGTCGTTAAATATGGCACAAGTCAAACAGGATGCAAGAAAACAAGACAAACTTTTTCAGAAATCAAAAGCTAGTCATAAGGAACAAATAATGGGCTGACAAAGGAGTTATTCCTGATGTGGAATCTCTACTTACAGGTAATAAGAGTAGGAATAAGCATGTCTTCTGAAGCATGGTGAGGTGAGGCCGATGATGACAACAGAGCAAAACCCAGAAGAAGGACAAACACATTGGATTAGTTCATGGCTTGAATGAAAAAAATAAATAAATATTTAGGACTGGTTGACACTTCAAACTGACAGGCTACATGTTTTTCTTCCCTCCATTTATACAACCTGTCCATCTAATTGCCACGTGTCCTCAAACTTGTGAAATATTTTGCTGTCTATCAACTTTTTTTTTTGGATTTGTTTCATGAAGCTTTTATGGACCATGAATGTCTGACAGTTTGACAGTCTGTCCATCGTGTTGACTGGCCATGTGCGGAGTCTTTCTCTCCTCCGTGTCGGGTCGATAAGTTTGTCTGTGATTAGTCGACTTTATCTTTACAAGAAGACACGCTGCTCATCTGTGATCTATGATCTATGGCAGCGTCTCGCAGAAATACTCCACCGTATCAGCTGTGACATGGTCAGCAGAAGGGATCTATGGATTTTCTTTCCACAGGAGATCGGCCCGTTCGTTAACTCGAGATGAAAACACAGACATCATATTCATCTACTGCTCAGTCGTGTGCTCCATGCTAATGCTGAATCACAACTCTGTTAAGTACAATTTGTGTTAATGAGAAAAACAACATCACCGCAACAGAACATTAATTGATTTAAATACAGTTTAATCTGCAAGTGAAAAAACAAAGAAACAAAATGAAAACGAAACTACTAATGAGTAATTACTTCTTAGTTTTGGTGCTGTTACCACAAAAAAAAACACAAATCATTTATTCATCCACTGAGAGGTGGAAACAGAGTTTATCATCGAACACAGCTCAAAAAGTACATCCTAAATTTGAAACACAACAAAATTAATAATATTC
>NC_040016.1:20851806-20874306 GCF_000972845.2 Larimichthys crocea | reverse complement strand
TCTAATTAAACAGTGTGTCTAATACCAATACGTCTAAACTAGTCATTGATCCCTTAGAGGGTAGAAATGCATGAGGTGTCAAGCTGGGCTAAACTTGCGAGGCAGAAGATCACACGAGAATCCCTCTTGGACCCCGGTTTTTTGGACCAACCAGGGTCCTATGAGGAACTACTGGCAACTGATGCTACTGTGCTTGAAATCAATGACGCCGGCTGTCAGAACTGGAAAACTGCAACAGGTAGAACTTTATAGTTCAGTTGGGAACTATCTTTTGAGGTGCCTTACAAAACGCTGCGAGGTCTTTGTCTCTTTAATGATTTCTTGCGCTCATTTAATGAGTCATACTCTCCACAGTCCACCTCTTCAGTGGTGCACAGATATAAAAACCTCACCGAAAAATGAAAGTGAAACCTGATTTCTGCCTCGTATCTTCTCACCGTGTGCTTTTTTGTGTTGTTGCTATAACTGAGTCAACAGTGAGGCGTCCATTAGTTCCTGCTGTTTGGAAATGAACTAGGATTATCGAAAATAAGAAACCTTGTGGGGACATTTCCACCATCGTTCATATAATGTGTGGAAGATTAAAACTTTTTATTCATATCGGACGTTTAAAGTATCGTCGTCACTTGCACCCCTGCTGCCCGTAATGTGCCGGTTATCACAGCCCGACGTGGCTGAATGTCAGACGTGACTCATGTAGCGATATTCTTGGGAAAGGTAGTTTGTCATTTAAGCGACATGGGTTCATAAAAAGATGGAGACCAACATATTTGTATACATCCCGTCACACACTCTCTCTCTCTTCTCTTCCGATACGACGGCTGGGGCTTATCTCGGCTTTGTATGAATGTTTCTCTGCTGCAAACACGCAAACATTTTCACGCTGATGGCTATAGTTTATCACGGGCTTATATGAATACTATCAGCTGAAAATATACACACACACACTCACGCACAACAAACACTTCAACATGGATGTGAAGTGTAACTTATCATGGATCTCTGCGGGTTGTATTGGCCACCACGCCACTGTGCACACGTATATTTTAACTATGACATTTATCATACCTATATATTTTTATATATGTATGAATAGTTTGTCCTGGAGGGATATTTCCTCTCTATAAAGGCTGAGTTGGATGAAAAATCTCATACACCCACATGCTGCAGTCTACGCCTACATCTGTCACGGACACACTGACATACCCACCGGCTGCCGTGTAACGTACAGACAGTGGCGTACGTAGACAAACATGAACATAAGGCTTTTTACTGACACATGCTCCATGCGCGTGCTGTCAGCGCGGCTTATTAGAGCTTCATTACAGCTAATTCCATAGACATGATGGGTAGAGTATGTCACACACACTCGAGCTGAAGTGCAGCTCTCTGAGGGGTGGCAGAGCAGCTAAACGAGGGGAAACCCGCCTCCTCCTCCTCCGTCGGTATTGTCAACGTGCTCTTTAGCAGAGCAGGTGCTCGGTGGGCAGCGGTACGTCTGTGTTAGTCAGAATGTTTAACGTGTGGATCTGTGGGCTGATGTGTGACTTAATAAATATGGTTTCAAATGGAAGAAGAACTTTGAGTGACTTGTTTTCATCTCTATTTCAAATCCACAGCAGTTAATTAGATCCCTGTTACAAGACAGATGTCAACACGCCATATGCATATGGACACACTCTGAAATGAACGCTAGAGAAAATAAATTATGAACCTATGAATAAATGTCAAAACTAATTAGTTCTCCGTTGGCGGGGGAACATTTCTTATCTATTAAAGTCTCATTATATCGGTAACACTATATTTGGATAGTCTGCCTACAGACAGCTCAGAGAGAATTTGTAACATTTTAACAGCTTATTAGTTGAGATTCTACAAACTCATTTCTGACATCGTACCACTGTGGTTCAAATTTAGGCATAAAAAACAGATAATTAGCCGACTGAAGTTCAGGAGCATCACCTGTCAGGCTACTGACCCGGCTTAGCCGCCGAGCCGTGCTTGCCTCAGTATTCTCGACCTACCCTTCCCTTCTGTTCAACCTTTCATTCCTCATTCCCTCATCCTCTTCCTATCCGATCCAGTGCGTAACTCTTCCACATCTTATTCTAGGTATCATCAGGGAGCTCAGGTGTTAATACACCTGAGATGGGACCTCCACCCTGAGTCTTCCTCTTCCCGGCCTTGAGTGACGACTCTGCGCCACATTCTCCCCTCAAAATCTACGTACGTTCACCTGTCCTTCACATCAAAATCTCACAAATTTAATAAAATATTGATGGCGAATTCTTGGTTAGGGTATGTCCATGAACTGTTACATATATTGCATAGTTGGGCGATCGGCTGAGGTCAACACCGGCTGGGTTCTCTGGGCAAATTATGGTTTGATCTGCAAACCGTTCTAATATACTCTAAAGATTTGTCTACAGACAAAGCGAAACGGTTGAAATGTTACAAACAAACTAAAGGCAGACTATCCAAATGAAGTTTTTATGTTCACTGCATAATCTTCTGTCCTTTGAAAATTGCTTTATGACAGTATTTATTAGTTTTTACAGTTTGCATTTAAATAGTTTTTCAGTTGCTTCTGAAGCATTTCTGCTTTTTCTGCTGAGATCTGAGCACTGACACTCTTACACACCGCTCTGTAATAGAGTTCTTTGGAGAGAGGATCGTCCGTACAGACTGACCGGACAGGCTGTAAACAAATCCACATAGTTTAAACCATCTAAAGCGTTTTAA
Organism: Larimichthys crocea; assembly: GCF_000972845.2. Classification (NCBI taxonomy): domain Eukaryota; kingdom Metazoa; phylum Chordata; class Actinopteri; family Sciaenidae; genus Larimichthys; species Larimichthys crocea. The sequence continues at coordinate 20,871,564 of NC_040016.1, read as the reverse complement.
TTTGACAGGTTATCACCGACCATTTGTGCCGTACTTGTACAACGGCAGCAGTTTTACAAAGCGGGGACGCGATAAAGGTGTTTCCACCTTCGGTTTTTACCTCCAAATGATTTGGCTTTAGCTGAACTGTGAATTTGTTTACAACCCGTCTGACAGTCTGACAGCTCGCCTCGCCTCCTCTAATAGTCTGCATTGCTCTGTGTCTAGCGGCTTCTCAGCAATTAAACCGGAGAGTAAAATGTTATCATAAGCAACAGGAATGAAAAGGAGCCGTGACAATAAGGCCTGTAACAAGTTGTTCTTTGAGGCATTCTTGTTCCATGTACCTGTTTGCATGTCAGACCATGCAGTACATGAGAGTCTGTACTACTGTGTGAGTGTGAGTAAGTGTGTGTAAAATTGCTAGCCATCACCCATTATAACAGTGCCGTAAGTGGACCATCAAGCATTTATCTCAGCAAGCAGCAGAGTCCATTATTCAACCATGTGTCACATCTGCAGAATGGGGGTCAAGTCCTGCTCTGTGTGTGTGTGTGTGCATGTGTGTGTGTGTGTGTGGGTGTTAACACCGCCAAATTATCTGTGAATAAGTTTAGCATCTGTCAGCATGGAGGTACGCAGGATTCTCTAATGTGTGTGTGTGTGTGTGTGTGTGTGTGTGTCTATACACAGCATGTGCCCAAGTTCAGAGACTGAAAGTCCACTGGAAACACACACACACACACACACACACACACACACTTCAGGCCACTTGTTCATGTGTAGTGGATCCAGCCTGAGTCCATTCCCTGGGCTGACACCAGCTACTAATCGCCTCAATTCTCTTGTCATAGACTAAGCCCCTGAGGGTGAGAGTATATTGTCCTGAAAGAGGATCTGTCCTTTTGCTCTCTCCGTGTGGAGGACCCATCGTTTATTTCTAGACTTCTTCGCCTGGGTTGAGTGGATGGGTGGGTGATTTAAGATCTGCGGGTCAAGGCATTCCCGTGTTTTCCTAATTAATCAGACGTGCGTTTTCAAACTGTCTCTTTCCTCCAGGAGGAACGTTGCTCATAAAATCTAAAATCTCATTGTGGTGCCGAACTTTTACCTTTTTAAACCCCCAATAACTGAGTGAGAATCAAAATCTGTACTTCACACACAAATATGTTCAGGTCAGAGGTAAAGCCGGACTTCCAGAAACTAAAACCTTGTTAGCTGAGGTGAACGTTAACCCTTCCTCAGTAAGAGACTTCTGGGAAAATGGGAATTGATGTAATCGATTAATATAAACCCACCCACCGTGACTTCCACATCCTTAAACACACAGGGCTACTTCAATGTCAGACAGCTGCCTGAAGTTTCTTGCCTTCTTTCATCTTAAATTAGTCTTGGAATTGGATTTTTTTTTCCTTTTTATCCAAAATTTTAGACAGTGCGACAACCCAATCATGTCTCCTTCCCTCCTCTGCTAAATATTCATCTACCAGCATTTTTAAATGCAACATTTGTGCGTGTGTGACATGATATTTCCGAAATATTTCAAAAACTACAACTTGTGTTTGGGTCTAGATTACAAATCAAATGGAAGGTGAGATTTCACTGAAGTAAAGAGATGTATCTTGTTTTCAGGCGCAGGCTGGAGGTTTTATTAAAGCGAAAATGACTCGCTACCATGACGGGCGCAGAGCGGATTGTCTTTGAGCCCAGAACAGTGTGGGTGGAGATATTTGTGAAGCGTCAGATTTCATTCGGCAAGATATTACCACATATCTCCTTCTTAATCTCCCACCTCTGTTATATTTATCGAAGCCAAACACATCATTCCTGACCTACCGAGTTGCTCTAATTATTTAACCAGGCATCTGGCTGCCTCGCTTCTGAAAAAACCCGCTTTGATTGCTTGCCTTATGGTGAGATGTAATCAATTATGCCGACCTGTTCCCAGCACAGAAAGCAGCCACAGAACCTGGAACACTTTCTTTCTTTTTCCTCTGTCTGACTTTCTGACTTTCCATTTGCAACTGAGTGCAGGAGTAGATATCAAAGTCACTGACAATGCATCACAAGCAAATGACCAGGAAAAGCATCGGACAGACGATCCAGCCGTCTCTCACCGTGCGGGGACAATGAGAAGTCAGTTTTGATGCAATGAAAGTTTGTTTTAAACGTGCACGTTTGACAAAAGAAATACGAAAATGAACCAGTGAGCACAGATGACGTGCAGTGATGACGTAAATGCACAGATGACCGGGCGAGGCGTCATTCATCATTAGTTAACTTGTTACCGTTAACTAATAATGACTTTTCTCAGATATTTCACTTTGCACCTTGAAGTCATCAAGGAGAACAAAGCAGATTTACACAGGGAAGATGCAAGAACAAGTGCACACATGAGGACTTCTATAATGGCTTGTTTCTGACTTCCAGCACTTAGTGACAGATCTGGCTGTCAAATTGCAGCGAGAGAAGCTCATGCTCCATGCGGTTTTCTCAGCCAGGAGAAAATTCACACGTGTGCCACGGAGATGAAGATATCAGGCATGTCACACTCGTGCAGAAAAAGGATGTGTAGCTCCCGAAACGTCTGTTAACGTCTGCTTAGAACAGCACAGTCTGTGGTTCTTTGCAATCATTTCGAGATCTGTTAACCGCACCAATTACCACGTGTACGTGCACACGCTCAGTACGTTGTTACTGTTAAAGCTGAGGCGGGATGCGTGCTGTCTCAAGCTGCAATCGAGTTTCCAGATCATGATGAAAATCTGATGAAAACAGTTTTAAAGATATGAAGTATCTGTAGATGGCTACATTGTTTATTGGGAATAGCACATCCATTTTCCAGGTGATGCATTTAGAAAACTAGTGGAAGAGGCGGAGGTGAGGGGCGGAGTGGGGTGGAGTGGAGTGGATGCGTTGATGTCTAGAAGTAAACATACAATACCCCACGCTCAGAGTTCTCCACGTGTGAATCTCTCTATCGGAGCAAGGGCAAGGCAGGTACAGGACGGGACAGGAAGGGGTGGAGCCAAAGACAGGAAAAACAGGAAGATAGAGAGACATTAAAGGGTGTGAGACCTCGAGTCAGAGAGGTTTGCGGTGAGAAAGCTGAGACATGAGTTTCACAGAAGCAGACCTGACTCTAAAAGGCTGCAGCTCCTTTTCCCACTTGTAGTTTTCTGGTAAATGACTACAGCAGTTTGTCGTCAGGCTGAATTCTGGCTCTTACGATCCAGCACCATGGCTGTCTGATGCTGACAGTGAACTGAATGCTGAAACATTTGTCCTCCCATTCTGTCTGTCTTTCATAATCCCTTTTCTTTTTAAAGCTAATCCTTTAACATGAATTTTAAACTGTTGCACACAGCGGCACATTTAAAATAGTGTCTGTGTCTGGAGAACTGAACATGAATGAGCCCTGATAGACTAAAGAGGGAGAAAACAGATTTCATTTGATTTTTATCTGGTTAGGCAGCCGTGAAAAGATCAGACCGGCCCCTGTACGAGCTGGAAAGCAGCAGACTTTTCTCTCGCGGCATAAATCACCACAGCGTGTCAGTGTGTGGGTAGGTTTTTTTTTCAGCTCCTGTTAAGTGATGTATCAAGATGGAAGGATTTATCGAGGTGACAAGTTTCAAACATGGTGACTAGAACAGGTAGAAGTCCCAGAGTTTCATAAGTGACATGAACAATTTCTCAAAGAGGGGGCTCCGTAAACACTGCACAAAGAAAACAAGAGTCAGGAGACGGCGGATCAGGCGACGGCGATGTAAAGAGAAGCTGGGCGGAGGAGACGTGAAGCCATTGTGAGAAAAGAAAATCCATTTAAAGCCCCGTGTCTGAATGTGAAGACGTTCTGTCATGAGGGGTGATGGTGAAAGTTTTATGTGTCAAACTGTCTCATGTTTCTATTGTTGTTGAAGCCAGTGGACGAGAACAAGTGAGTTATTTTAGCCGTACAGATTTCTGTTACGCAAAGTTGGGTAGTAATGGATTACATCAGGGGTCCCCAAACTTTTTTCGGTGCAGGCCACATCAACTTACTTTTCTGTGATGGGGGGTCAGTCTATAACTGAAATGATATCAGTCCCACCAGGATTTCGTGGCCTTTTTTGAAATAGTTGTGGCCTAAAATCCCCGATGTTGCATCAGGTTTTCAAAAAAACTGCGGTGAAAGTTGCTTTTTACATTTTTGTTGCGATTTTGTTGCGGGAGGAAGTGAAAGTTGCGATAAATTACGATTCGACAGTCGCGGAGAGGGCACAGTGAGCACTAAGTCCACGGCCCTGGGAAGCGGCGAGGTCCGGGCAGGAGGGCGCTGTAAAGCTGGCGGCCGGAGCCGTGAGCCACCTTCGCCCCCGAGCCTTTCCAAGCCGACCCAGAGCCGGTCGCGGTGCACCGCCGTGGAGGAAATGCACCCGCGGAGGCCAGCCAGCGCCGGGGAGAGGTCCCATGAGGGGATCCTCCCGCACCATGCGGCCATCCCTGACCCGCCGAGTTGTCACGTCGGAATATACCATTGTGTGAGGGGATGAAAATTAGCTAGTACTGTAAATAGTTGGTAAATAAGGTAGATTTTAATTAGAATGCCAAGCTTAATCATTAAGTGTGGATATTTTATAATAGGAAAATGCAATTTTGAAAAATAGGCCATGTTTAGAAGGATTGTTTGGGATCGTTAAGTGGGCCACTCCAATTGTTTAGGCGGGCCGGATGTGGCCCGCGGGCCGTAGTTTGGAGACCCCTGGATTACATGAAATAGTATAATCCCAGATTACATTTGAAAAAATGTGTTGCTGACTTGAATATAGAAACTTTTAATTTACTTTTTTTTTATGCTTTTTATTTGATCTATTCATTTTTTTTACTTTTTTTTTTTTTTTGATTTTTGAAGATTTCTAACCCTACTTTAATTTGACCAGTTGTAAACAATGGATATGAATAATGTAAAATAATGTTTTGAGATGTTTAAAGAGAGAACAAGAATATATAATAGAAATTGTCTTTTTCTTTTTCCCCCCCAAGTATCGCCGCAGTATGTTCATTGATTTTTAGGACATGTAATTCATTTTAAAATGATCTGACCCAACCCTGGTGACACGTTGAGTTTCTTTGCCTCACAGGCACAAACCTATTGATCATGTTCATTCTGTCAGAACAATGGCAACACAGTATTTACAATTATTTAGGATTTAATTTAACAGGATGTTTATGGCAAAAAATATATCAAATGTAACCATGAGATGTTTGCTTATCATTTGTACCGTCGCTTTTAAGAGTGTGAGAGTGAGAGTGAAGAGCTAGAGGAGGAGGAGAGTGACTGGTAAGCTGGAATGGAAGCGTGGAAAGCAATGCATGCACGGTTTGTGCTGATTCATGTTGCAGCAAACAAACTTTCAGATGCATACACGTATAGAGATATGGTGTGATATGGCACATGTGAAAACAGACACACCTTATCTTAGCGGAGGGGAAGTACTCACTGACACTGACTCCAGATCTGAGCGAAGCAATCTGAACACGGTTTGAGAGGAACGAACTTTTGAGAGAATTCACCGTCTTGTATTTCTAGTTTCGCTGAGTGTGGCTGGTTATTCAAGATAATTCAGCATAACTGGGAGCTGCCTTATGCACGTCTCTGTCTCTTATCAGGAATAATAATACAATTCTTCTATAACCACAAACAATCTAAGCCTCATGCAACCGTACATGCACACATATTGAAGTGATGTTAATCTATACAGTTTAACTGTTTGATTAAATTGTTCTTAACGGACAAGTTCTCCATGAAAACATGAAGTCTGAACTATTAGGAACCTCAAAGGAAGTGCTGCCATGAAGGACGCAGAGGAGTCAGAGATATGAGAGAAATATTTTGGTGTGTGTTTGGCCGAGAGCGGTGTGTGTGTGTGTGTGTGTGTGTCTGTGTTTGTCCCATCTGGAGTTCTCCCTCGCTCTCAATCTGTGTGTGTGTCCATGTGTGTAACAATCCGTGGCTCTGCCCATGTCAATATTGGCTTCAGATGCCTAAGGAGGAGTTTGAGGCCACAGTACACACACACACACACACACACACACACACACACATTGACTTTGATGACACTCGTATTTTATATCCAGCCACACAAGCGAAAATGACACATGCACACACAACGAAACACACATATTACACACATGCTCTCTCACACATACGTCCACTAAATACACTATCAAAATGTTTGTCTGCACTATTAAAACATCGCACACTCTATGCTAGATTTGCCTGTGTGTGTGTGTGTGTGTGTGTCTTTGCACACATTTACATGTGCGTGTTCATCTTTGTGTCTCTCTGCCTCACTTCCTTCTACTGCAGCCATACTTTACTGTAGCAATTAGTAATAGTCATATTTCTATTATAATTATAGTTGTAGTTATCATTGCTGCTGTTCTTCTTTGTCTCTCTCCCTCCCTATCCTCCCCCTCCTCCTCCTCCTCCTCCTCCTCCTCCTCCGTCCACCAGCTCAAGGTTTCTACCTTGAGCTTGAAGTTTTTCTGGGAGCTGATGGGTCTCTGTAAATAATATTATAAAAAGTACAGTCTAGACATGCTGTATATGGAAAGTGTCATGGGATAACTTCTGTTATGATTTCGTTTGAGAGTGTCTAGACAGCACCCGTCTCTCGTGGGGACTATTACTGTCTGGCAGCATCTGTACGGCTGTGGCAGGCCTGTTGCTACAGTCTCCATGCGACATCGTGGACTCTAACACACACACACTGTGTCACTCGTGTCAGTGTTAGAACTAAGCAGGAGAATCTCTTTAATGTTAATTTTAAAATAATGTCAGTATTCCCCTCTTTTATTAATGCATCCACTGCATCGGCATGCGTATAAATGTAAATAAACATAAAATATAGACAGGTCCAATACGACCTGACCCGGCCTCGCTTGTTTGGAATTAATAATTCAGACATTTCTGCACAAACGCATCTTTAAGGCCGTAACACGGTGAGCTAATGTGAAAGGGCAGAGTCGAGCCTGACAGCAGAAGCGTTACGTTAAATCTACGTGTCATGGCCAGAGGTAATATCCAAAGCTGCTGTTCATTTTCTTGTTTGTCTGCATATCTACAAACTTTCTGTCTTTTTGTTTAATCAAGGATGAGTCTTTCTTTTTTTTTTAAAGGCTGGCCTGGACATGACGGCGTTACCAAAAGCTTAAATAAAAATAAAAATCACAGAAGATTGCTGCAGGGCTGGAATTATAAGGAGCTTGGATGAAAGCAACTAAGGGTGAAAAAAGTTTGGATAACATATTTTCCCATCGGTTTGCACTTTCAGAGACGTAACCTTTTTTTCTTAGTTACTTAGTAACTTCTGATTCTCGGGGCATCACACAAAGAAAATCAGCCGGTGTTTAGGGAGCTTCAGGAACATTAATTATTCATCTGCCTTCTTTATGAAAACTGTATCTTCCAGTGTTGCTTGTTGGAGCCCCCCGGGGCCACCTGGCTGTAGAAACATCAAATCCCCATTAAGACTTCAACCATGTCCAGCTACGTTGACTTTTACATTACATTATCAGCAACATCGCCCGCCTTTCCGTGAACAATGAAGTCCATTTCGAACACGTGTAACGGCGTTCTGAAAGATTAATTGGACAGTCGTGCGCGCTCACTTCCCGACAAAGTTTGGTCACGGAATAATTCATGGGCTCTGAAAGGCATGTAAAACACTTTCGATTTAAAAAACACTTCTTCTGTCACCCTAAAGTGTGCGGGATGAAATATAGATGATCTATGAAACTGTCCGGATCTATTTGTCTGCAATTATTGTAGCTCTCTCATCTCCACGACTCTTCACTAACTCTCAGCATTACTCGTCACTGTTTTGCCATAAACATCTCTAAATCTACCTGGCTGCTCCGTCTTTATGTCAAACATTCAGATGTGCCGCATGGCTCCGTATGGGACCTTTAACTCCGGGGTTAACGCATGAGAACATCTGAGCAGCATCTTAACTGCTTCTTTCTTCTCTTTCTATCCGTTCACATGGCGGATTTGCCCTCTAATTGGCCTTTTTATGTATATTATGCCCTGCTAAGCTGGTTAGCATCTGATTATCATATCCATTTGACCCCCGGGTTAACCAGTACTGTCTTGTTTTTCATTTTTCATATTCTTCAAACCTTGCACATTTTTCTTCCTGCTCACTTTTCCTTTTTGCCTTCCTCGTTCTGATTATCTGCTGCAGTCCCGAACCTGCACGTTCATCTCGAGTCTCTAACTACACCTTTCTTGTTGCTCCTGGCATTTTTCCGCTCTGGCTCTACTTCTAGCCTCTTGGTGTTTGGGATATTCTCTGTTAGCCTCTGATTAGGATTGCCAGCTGACCTCGTGCCCTCTCTGACTCCCCGGCCTCCTTTTCCTCACTTGAAATGGATGTGATGTTGTGTTCGGACTGGTAATCAGGTATCTGCCCGTTTCCCTCGATGTATTTCTGTCAGTGCAGGAGCTTTACGTTCCCCGTGCTGTGTTCGACTTGGCTCCAGTGCTCTGTGTGTTTGTGGTTTGAAAAAACAATACACTTGACTTTTACTGTACTGTTAGTATGAAGTAACATATAACAGTGCTGTCCTATGGACTCTGTTTGCCTGAAACATGTAGAAGAATCTTATTCTGGAACATGTTCAATGTCATGCTCTCTTCCTGCAGCGTCCTGTTTTCTGCATGGGCCTATACTGTTTTCAAAGACTGTGCAAATTCGTGTGTACTTTGCTCTTTCTTGTTTTGTTTTTTTCTCCTCTTATTTCATCACGTCTTTTCTTGGCCGTGCTGGTTTACACCACAGGCTGTATACAAAGACTAATAACTAATAAATAATTGTTGTCGTTCTATCGTCCAGCAGGTTCTCGTGGATCGTGGCTGTGATCCTGCATGACGTCTACTACAAATATTACCACTGTCATTACTGCTGCCATGTCTCCATTACAGTTTATAGTTAGTTGATGATTTGCTGCATCTGTGTCTCTCTATCTCTATCACAGGTTCCACTGCTACTGTAATCATTTTGTCAGTGTTTGTAATTGTACAATATGTTTGTGTTGATTTGTTCTGTACACGTCCTGGGAGAGGGATCCCTCCTCTGTGGCTCTTCCTGAGATTTCTTCCACCTTTTTTCTCTGTTGCAAGTTTTTCCTCACTTGAACCGAGGGTCTAAGGACAGAGGGTGTCACTCCCTGTGCAGATTGTAAAGCCCTCTGAGGAAAATGTACTTTGTGTGCTATACAAATAAAATCTGATTTGATTTGATTTGAAAAGTGTCTTATGTGCTGAACATGGTGGATTTCATACAGTGTCATCTCTACGCGTTTTGAAGCTTTTCACGTGTCATTTAACGCCGTTAGACATGGCATGTTTTATGAGTTTTGAGCTTTACAGGACAGGATGAAGTGTCCCTTGTTGCCATGGCAACAATAAATATGTTATATTGACGTTGTGGAGTGGTTTCAGTTTGGTATAGGCACCCAAACGTCCTGGTCTTGTAAAGGAAAAGATGATTGTTTTCTATTAAAATAAGTATTTATTTATATATTAAGTTACGTTACGAACATGATGTAAGTCAAAGTAGACTTTTGGCTCACGCGGGACACTAGCAGCAGTCTCCCGGTTCACTAGCCGTCCTGTGTTTGACCCATTAACCGCCTCCATATGCTGACTTTGTTTCTCTTTGTGCCGTGTCACCAGACAAGTCAGTAGAGACGTGAAATGACACGTGGGAAGCAAAAAAAATGTAATGTGATAACACTGGAAATGACTTCATTTAGGATGACATTTGTTTGACTAGAAGCGCACGGTTGTTGAATGACACCGGTTTATAAGCCAGTCTTAGCTTTTCAAATCATTTTAAGCTATTCAGAATCAGTATTGTTCACATCCACAGACGCTCGGCGTGGAAGTCGTTCTGAAAGGTGAAAATTGCAGTTAATGGACGGGCGGCTGCTGCTAATGGAGAGACTTGATGGCTGCAGTATTAATGAGGACTTGTAGTAAACATGTAAAATTGAGTCAATAATTATTTGCCTCTCTTGGCTGATGTGATAATTGTCCAAGCTTGACATGACACAAAGTCTTACAATACATTTGATTTAAATAAGCAGCTGAATTCCCTTTGAAAATGATTATACTCACTTCGGAGTCCACGCCATAATTTATTCTGCTGTTTGTTTGTATGGAAGTATTACAATTTAAGTCCTTGAGCAATCAGACCAAGTAATCCCCATGCCTTTACATTTCAGCTCCCTGTGGCTCCTGTCTTAGTTTTGTTGTGCAAATCAGCATAAAAAAGTGCCACAGTGAAGTTATTGTGTCGACTTTCTATTTGTTCTCAGCGCCCTGAAGAATTCCTTCACTTTAATCATTGTTCCTCAGCAATCCTTTTGTTTTATAGGTTTTGGGTGTAAGTAAGAAACAATACAAAACAATAAAAATGCCAAAAGAAACTCAAACAAATGCAAAATAAAACGTAAAAGCGTGCTGCGGATGGAGTAGAGAGGGATGTAAGGATGGATGAGGCGATCTAGAGAATCAGAGAAAGTCAAAGGAAAGAGAGGCAGGTGATGGTGGCAAGCCAGTGTGCATGTTAACACAGACACGGGAAGCTGTGTACGCCTGCTCGCTGAAAGAAAAAAAAGTAGAATACAATTCATCTGGGTTTGAGATATCTAAACTCTGGGCACATCTATCATTGTTATTTATTTTGCCTTTAAGGGTTAGAGAGGATTAAGCAAATCAGCAGATTTAATACATAATTCTGACCTTTTACATCGCCTTAAGAAATGAATAGAACTTTGTGGCCTTCATAAACGTAACAAACAGTGTGCAACCTGCAATTTTTGGATAAATGCTAATCTTTTGACTGAAACTAACTTAAAAAAATCTAATTTTTTATTACTCGTTTCACTAAATCCACCTTCACCTCAACACATTTACCTCCTCCCCTGTCTGTCTGTCCATTCATATTCATTCCTATCTTCTATCAACTATGAGGACACTTGACTTGACATTAGGTCTATCAGTCTGATATATTCATATGGTTTAAAGATGCTAAATGTAGTATTTTATTCAACACAGATCCGAGCAGTGCTCGTAAAGATGATTGGTAGCCTCCATCTAAAGACCAATGCTGCTCTTATTGCTGGAGATCTTTTTTTCTTTCTTTATGTTGCCCCTGTTCACCATCTGCTCTCACCAGAAACTATAAAAGTTTCCTGTGGAGGAACATCCCTCAATGAAACTCAACAGCAAACATGGCTGTACAAATTTGGCTAAAAAAAAACGCAGCACGACGTCCGATGGAGGCTACCAACTGTCTCGTCTTGGCTGGGAATTGGATAGATTTAAAAAGGATGTGTTGACGATTTATTATTGTTAAAACGCTACATATAGCACCTTTAAGTGTCCGCTACGTCCCGATGACGGGCTTATTACTTACCTGCGTTTGAAGGTGAGGACAACGCCGAGGAGGATGATGATGAACATGAGGATCCCTGCGATCACTCCGGCCATCTTCACCGTGCTGTCCACCTGCTTCTCTGGCTCCATGGCATCCGAGTCCTGGGTGGACGCACCTACACACATTGACACACACGCATACACACACACACACACAAAGGTATGCACATAGTCACATCAGTGGGCAACAGCGTACAAATAGCCAGGCACGTACACGCTCAGAGGAAGGACACGAATACATGCAAACACCCGACTCAGACAAACAAAGATAAGTCCTGGACAGCCTTGATAAATACTCTCACATAGGCACTTGGACGTACACGTTAGCCACAACAAAGACACACTGGACACAGTTGATCCCAAAGTGAAGATACTGTAAACACATCAGTATGCAAAGAGCATAAACACGACTTCTAAACATCAAGCTGGGGGGGAGGAGGGTATGAAAAATGAGCAACATGCTGAACACATACAAACAAACGCCGCAGATTCAGCAGAGTAAACTTATTCGGAGGTGTCACTGCCAAAAAGTTGTACATCTCTGAACACCATTGGAAGTCATTCCAAGTCACAAACATTGAAAAACAGCCCAAGGACAAACAACACACACAGATGAATGAGTTACAAAAACACGTCGAGGTTTTAGTTCCACACATGCGACACAACAACGCAACACATGCGGGATTAAATAGACTGGAAGGCTGGACGACAAAATGAACAAACGCGGGCAAGGTGAACGCAAACATGGTGTACAGAGCGGACAATACATATTACATATACAGCATCATCTGTACAGTTTGATGTAGACTCTCAGTGAGTGTCACCTTTACTTTCTGCTTGCTGCTTAGGCTCCATGTGTAATCAAGCTCTTTTGTTTTCTTTTGAAATGTCTTCTTCTTTTTGAGTGTGGAGTTTTCTTTCTGTTCTGGTTCTGGATCGAGGACCACGCCTCAGCCACACCTCTAATCACGTTACTTACTTTCCCTATCCCTCCCCTTCAAGCATTTACCTCCCTTCCTCATCCCTCCCTCTGCCCGTCCCTATCGACACTCCCTCTTATTCGTCCTCTTCTATCTGGGGCCAGTAAATGGCTGAGGAGACTCCACTCCTGAGACATCTGCTCCATACTGATTGTTCGTTCCCTTTCAGTCCCTTCCTCACATCCATTCATCCACTCTCAACCTCCAGAACTTCATAACTCACCTGAGGATGAGCTCGTTTGTTGGAGGTGTGGAGTGAACATGTGTTGTTTTGTCAGGAACATTTCAGATATTATTTTTTTTAATGGTCACAGTTTGTTTAGGTTTAGGCACAAAAACTATTCAGATTAGAAGAAGATCATGATTTGGTTTAAAATAATATGCGTCAGTCAACAAGAAGTCAACGCTGACTTTTGGTTTCACACAGGACACAAACAGGAGTCTTCTTGACCCATCCATCCACCCAAACCACCTCCATTTGTGGACTTTCTCACTCTTTTTACTACATCACCTGATTGCAATGGCACGTCATAACAATACGCCAGACAGACATATCCAGGAATGGTGCTAGAAGGGTACGTCATGGTTTGATCCGTTGGGCAACTGACCAAGTCACATTTTCCGACTTTGTAGTGAGAACAGAACAAAACTGCATCTCCACTGAATACCTGCCAACTCGTCACAATCCTTTAATATTCTCAGGTAGCATCTCGTTGACACACCAGCTCTAGTCCAAGTTACACTTTCTACCCTCAAAGAGATGCTGCTCTGCTGGACAGAAAGCGAAAGCAGACCTGCTGTTAATATAACTGCCATTATCTGCGGGAGAATCAATGAAACCCAGAAATACAAAACTTAAAGAAATTATGACAGTGGTATTAGCAGAGATGAACAGAGGTGAAATTAAAATAAAAAGAAAGAAATACATGAGAAATAACCCGACACAGAATGCGTGGGAGAAGATAATTAAGAGAAACGTCAAGAAATTCTAAAAAAGTCGGAAATGTTTGGCAGGAAACAAACAGGAATAAATGTGGGGATGGAAAGATAAAAGGAAGAATGTGTGAGAAAGACATAGAAGGGGAAGAATTACACAAAATATGACATGACGGGAAAAAGAAGACTGGAAAGAGAACGACGACAACAGCCCCTCGAGCGAAGGACCCTGGAACCCTCCACATGAATGCACCTGTTCTCTCAGAGACATGCAGCCTCTTGTTATAACCTTGATAGACAAAGACAGCCGATTAATAGAGTAATGCCACTGCGTGGGAGTTGAGTTTAATCCCCTGTCTCTCTCATCTTCGCCCCCTCTGCAATAACAACACAAGGTTGGCAGTGGAATCCACTGAGCTAACGGCTCGAACGCCTAACCTTGGCACGCTCGCCGATAGCTGCCGCGGTCCTCGATGGTCGTCGCGGTGACTTTTTTAAAAAACCCTGAATGCCTTCACTCAGTACGTGACGACCGTCCTCGTTGACCTGATCACGGACAGCGTCCTCATCTCGAAGATGTGTCATGTTTGAAAAAACAGAAATCACCTGTCACTCTCCATCCTCCTAAAAAAAGCATCCCTTTTCTCCCAGCATGCTTTCAATGGAAATGAGACGTCAAATAGACATTTTAATGGCGTCGTTGAGTTTAAGTGCTGTACTTTTTTTGAAAGCGCCGAATTCTCAACACGCACAGTGCATATTTCTTAATGAATAACAGGACATTCAGTGCATTCTGAATGAATTATGCTGCTTCCTACCAGAAAAGATTGTAACTCTTAGTTCTGGAGTAACTTACAGCTGCAGATACTCAGAAAAAGTTTTGCTGTCTCGATTCAAAGACACTGAGAAAAGGTGTACGGAGAGTATTTCTATTAGCTGTGAACCACCCAGAACTGAGAGCTTGATTCCAGTTTAGATTCCCTTTAGGGCCGTTTTCACAACTGAAAGTCAGAACCAATGGTCCCATCCATAGACTGTATAAAACATGGATGTAGTCTCCGGGATGCAACTCGGCAGAGTTTGTGAACCTCAGAGTTTGTCGCCATCTTGCCAGTCCTGCCTCTAAAAGGGCGGCTGAATGATGCCTGGTTGCTCAAACAAGCCACCTGTCAGTCAAAGCAGAAATGTGCTAAATTATGTGTAACTTTAACCCTTTATGAACAGGTGAGTTCACCCTCAAAGACTGAAAGTGTTTTTGGTACCAGGCTGTAAATGTGTTTATTTCTGCTGTGAGGTTTTTAACATGGGGGCTTATGGAGGATGACTTGTTCTGCAGTCAGCCTCGAGTGGACGTTTGAGGAACGTTTGCAGTTTCTGGCACTTCTGCTTTGGCTCGATTTCACAGCCACAGTGGTTGTTGCTTTGGTCGCTTTCTCTCAGCCTCATGTTGCCTCAATTGCTACCTCATCCTTACAATTAGAAATGATTTACCTTCAAGATGGGACAAAGTAGTGTACGCACATCACTTTTTATAGGAGACATTTTGACATTTTTTTATGGCAGAGAGGTGTCGTGATGTTCAAGCATCGCTTACATGAAATAATTCTGTCTGCAGTACGTCAATAAATTAAATAAAACAATACACTTCAGCACACTTTCTAAGTTGTAACGAGCCAACCCTTCTCTGACCATGTGATCACCCCCTGGTCGCCTAGCAACAGGTGCGACGGGCCATTAAAAATGAGGTTGCTGCGCGGTCGGTAGCGTAGTGGGTTAAGCGGCCGCCCCGTGTGTGGAGGCCATAGTCCTCGCTGCAGCTGGCCCTGATTCGAATCCCGCATCGGACGGCTAATTTACTGCGTGTCACTCCCCCTCTCTCTGCCCCCTGCTTCCTGTCTATCTTCAGCTGTACTATCATTAAAAGCATAAAAGGCCAAAAAAATTATCTTTAAAAAGAAAAAAATGACATCGCTAAACTAATATGGCGAGCGCTACCAGCGTTTTGGAGGAGACAGTACGGCGTTTCGCCCGCACACTGCGGAGATTATAC
Source organism: Larimichthys crocea (assembly GCF_000972845.2). Classification (NCBI taxonomy): domain Eukaryota; kingdom Metazoa; phylum Chordata; class Actinopteri; family Sciaenidae; genus Larimichthys; species Larimichthys crocea. The sequence continues at coordinate 20,856,128 of NC_040016.1, read as the reverse complement.
TGTAGTAAGAGTGAAGTACTGAGGCAGCTTAGCCCCTCGACTCCCTTATGCGTCCGTCCTGGAGCAAATCGGACCCACTACGAAGGACGTTTGTTTCCACATGACGAAGGAGGAGTCCCGGTGTGTCGGCTGGTGAGCTGGAAATAACGAGGAATATAAAAACGTGTTTTTTTTTTTTTGTTGCTTTCCTTTTTTTCTATCGGAGGATTTAGTGTTTGTTTTTTTCCTGAACCTATTTTTCGCTGGAAATAAACTGAAAAAAAAGAAGCCAGTTGTTTTTTTGTTGATACTGAACTGAACTTTTGAGAACTAAAGTTGAACTGAGGTGGACATTGTTTTGGGTTTTTTTGTGGTGTAAATAGGGGTGGGCGATATATATCGAATATACTCGACATATTGCGGCTTGTTCTACGTGAGATGTATGAAATGACTATATCGCGACCATCGAGTACTTGTCACGATAGCTGCCAGTCTAGTCAATGAGAGCACTCACACAGGGTGCGTCTCAGAAGCGTCTCTCCGCGACACGGCACGAGCATTCCGTAGCATTTCTATTTTTGACGCGAGCCGCTGCTAAACCTCGTAAATTTCAACAGAGCACTGCGCACCAGACAGGTAATCCAACACAGAATCAACGTAATAAACTTCCACCCCCTTTCAAAATAAAACACAATACGCAGTTCATGTAGCTTATCACAACTTCACATCGTTACGTCATGACCGGTGGCACCAGGTGAGCAGTCAATCAATCAAAGGGTCTCAACATGAACGACGAGAGACTAATTGTTGACGTGGAACATCACACAATAATTTATGACACAACAGATGCTTTTTATAATCTCCTCCATGTCGGAGAAGCAAAGTCAGCAGTTGTTTTCTTTATACACAGTTTATCGCGGGGTCTCCCGTACGTCCTGGATTCTCACGTGATCTCGTGTGAATACGGCCGGCACGCTACGCTGCCAAGACGTGCCCGGTGTGAGTTGACGCAGGGCAGAGGACGCAGCTAAAACGCGGCGCAGCTGTTACTAATCTAATAGAAGGGTCGACTTGAATCATCATACTGATGTTATTTTTTGCATCAAAGGGTTGAATTTAACATTCATAGTGATTTACAGTAGAAATAAAAATATCGTGTATCGCGATATAGCTTAGAAATATTGAGATATTGGTTATAGGTCATATCGTGCAGCCCTAGGTGTAAATATATATATTTTTTTTAAAAGAAAAGTGGTATCTTGTTTTGTTCAGTAGTTGATTTAAGTTTGTAGATAATTGTCATTTGGATTCATGCACCCTTTGTGTGGTTTTCATCAGAGGTCAACTAGTTTAAAATTGTCAGGCTGAGTCCTGGGCTGGCACCCCCAACTAAACAAAATTCAAATAATAGTTACACCTGAAAACCGTCACATAAAAATTGGCACCCCAGATGGGAGTGATCCGGACCGGCGCGTGGACTTGGTCAGTGTCTGAAGTATTTGATCCTGTCGGTCGGTACCGTCTCCGGTCCTGTTTCCGGGTCGTGTCTGGGCTCGCGCCTGACTGTGAGGAGATCAATAATCAGCTCTGCGGGCGTGTGACGTCACACACCTGTACGGTGTCGACAAGTGGAGACTGAACCTGCACCAGGACCAGGCCAAGACCTAAACCTGCCCCAGGAGCAAGACCAGCAAAGACTAACTAAAGTAAAGACTTGTTGCTGTGGTCTGTGTTGAGTATCAGAACCGTTATGACGGGGATCCTGCTGATCTTCCTGCTGCTGGGAGTGCTGTACTACTCCAACTATCTGACCTACAGCTTCGTGTCTGTTGAGCAGGAGGAGTTAACAGCTGATAGCAGACATGTTGAAGTCCACTTTCAGAGTCATGAGCTCCACATGGTGGCTCCTGACCATCTGAAGTACGACCAGCCCAGCATCGTGAGCGGTCGTAATGACGTAGTGACAGTGACGCCCTGGTTGGCTCCGGTCGTCTGGGAGGGAACCTTTAACCCGGTTCTACTTGACAGCATCTACAAACCGCAGAACATCACAGTCGCAGCTACGGCGTTTGCTGTTGGAAAGTATGTCATGTTCCTGAAAGACTTCCTGGAATCAGCAGAGCAGCACTTCTTCGTTGGTCAGCTGACGGTGCTACCGGTGCCAAGCTCAAAGCGTTGGCAGGAGATCTCTGCTCGGAGGATGGAGTTGATCCAGAAGCTAATTGAGGAGAAGCTTCGTAACAACAGCGACTACATCTTCTGTCTGGACGTTGACTCTAAGTTCCACGGCCGCTGGGGGACCGAGTCGCTGGGCGGACTCATTGCTGTGATCCATCCAGGTTACTACAGAGACAACCGCAAAAAGTTCCCTTATGAGCGGAGGCCCGAGTCCAGAGCCTACATCGCTACCGGAGAGGGCGACTTCTACTACTGTGGGGGGGGGCGTTTGGAGGCCTCCTGCAGGAAGTCCACCAGCTCGCCAAAACCTGCCGCGCTAACTTCGAGGCTGATGCCAAAGAAGGCACCGAGGCAGCCTGGCAGGAGGAGAGTCACCTGAACAGGTACATGTGGATCAACAAGCCCAGTAAGGTGCTGTCACCTGAGTACCTGTAGCAGGACTTTTAAAGCCAGAAACCCGGAGGTTCACATCATCAGGTTCTCTGGAGTTGTCAAGAACTATGCTGATATTCGACAAGGAAGTTAATACCCCCACCTGCCGTACCTGTGGCAAGACCCAGGATGGAGCCATAATTGTAACATCTACGAGCCACCTGTTAGCTGACAGTGACAACCACAGTAATAATGAGGCCACGGTGTCCTCCATATTGTGTTTGCACCGGTGTCAAACAATCCATTTTGCTTTGACGATTTGCTTTGTCCCAGTAATGGACACAGTTGCATTAGATCACTTTCCTCCGCTACGGTCAGAACCCTGTCAGAGTTCGTCTGATTGGCTGAACGGCTCCCGAGCTGGGCCAATCACAATGTTAAATGGAGCTGAACCCGTCGCCAGATGGGTCCTCTGCTGTTACATCATGAACTGTTGCAACCCAATCAGCACGTGGGAGCCGTGAGGTTGTGAACAAATGAGGTCATACTGTAATGTGTCAGTGGTGGATACATATCGTGGATCACTCATGGGGGAAATTGAGGTTTAATACACCTGTGGGGTGTATTACGCAGGCATAGAGTACGGGGCTATGTGTGAACTCGTCTCTTGCACTGCTAGAGGCTGTCATGTAAACTCTAATGTGCTTGACACGCAGACATGCACTTTTATACATTTCTGCTGATTACCAGCTGTCCCAAGGTGGTCCTTCCAAGGTCGATTCTGATGGGTTAATGGGATGCAAAACAGCAGGCCACTCCAGATGGTTATTGAACTTTTGGGGTTGAAAATGCACGGTTCAGCTTTTTTTTTTTTCTATAGTCTGATCAAAGATCACTTGCATCTCCACAGTATGAATGGCAACTACAGGTAAGATAATGAGTAATAGACATTCTTACGCTGACGGAACACTTTATGACGGTTTCAGGTGTACTATTATTTGAATTTTGTTTTATTTTTGGGGGTGCCAGCCAGGACTCAGCCTGACAATTTAAAAACTAGTTGACTAGTGAACCACACAAAGGGTGCATGAATCCAAATGACAATTCATAAACCTTAAATCAACTACTGAACAAAACAAGATACCACTTTTCTTTAAAAAAATATTCTATTTACACCTAGGGCTGCACGATATGGCCTATAACCAATATCTCGATATTTTAAGCTATATCGCGATACATGAATATATATATCCCGTAACGCAGCGCGTAACGCCTCCGGTGGGCGTGGCTTGTTCTCTCCTGCTCAACGACATGAAGCTGTAGGTCAGATAGTTGGAGTTGTACAGCATCCCCAGCAGCAGGAAGATCAGCAGGATCCCCGTCAGCACATTGCGATTAACAAACATCTCACGGTCAGAGATCAGAACGGTCCTGATCCTCGACACACGACCACAGCAACAAGTCTTTACTTTAGTTAGTCTTTGTTGGTCCTGGTCCTGGGGCAGGTTCAGGTTCAGGTCTTGGTCCTGGGGCAGGTTCAGTCTCCACTTGTCAACACCGTACAGGTGTGTGACGTCACACGCCTGCAGAGCTGATTATTGATCTTCTCACAGTTCAGGCGAGCCCAGACGCGACCCGGACAGACCAGGAAACAGGACCGGAGACGGTACCGACGACAGGATCAAATACTTCAGACACTGACTGAGTCCACGCGCCCAGTCCGGATCACTCCCATCTGGGGTGCCGATTTTTATGTGCCGCGTCCAACCCGGTCCTTTCATTCGACATTGGGC
>NC_040016.1:20848885-20851796 GCF_000972845.2 Larimichthys crocea | reverse complement strand
ACGGCAGCGGAACGGTACTTTGCCCGGCGTCAACTCACACCGGACGCGTATCAGCCGCGGAACGGCAGCGGAGCGAGCCGGCCGTATTCACGCGAGATCACGCGAGAATCCTGGACATACCCGAGACCCCGCGATAAACTGTGTATAAAGAAAACAACAACAACAAACAGCTGACTTTGCTTCTCCGACGTGGAGGAGATTATAAAAAGCATCTGTTGTGTCATAAATTATTGTGTGATGTTCCACTTCAACAATTAGTCTCTCGTTGAGACCCTTTGATCGATCTTTGATCACCTGGTGCCACCGGTCATGACGTAACGTTGATGTGAAGTTGTAAAAAGCTACATGAACTGCGTATTGTGTTTTATTTTGAAAGGGGGTCGGAAGTTTATTATGTTGATTCTGTGTCGGATTTCCTGTCTGGTGCGCAGTGCTCTGTTGAAATTTACGAGGTTTAGCAGCGGCAGAAAAAATAGAAATCCTGCGGAAAGCTGGCGCCGTGGCGCGGAGAGCCGCTTCTGGGACGCTTCTGATCCGCGCCCGGTGTGAGTGCTCTCATTGACTAGACTGGATTCTATTTGCTACAGTGACCGCGCCGGTGCCGTTCCGCTTCCGTTCCGTGTCCGGTGTGAGTTGGCCTTTACGCGTCCGTCCTGGAGCAGATCGGACCCGCAACGAAGGACGTTTGTTTCCACATGACGGAGGAGGAGTCCCAGTGTATTGGCTGGTGAGCTGGAAATGACGAGGAATATACAAGGAACTTTTTTTTTTTTGTTGCTTTGCCTTTTTTCTATCGGAGGATTTAGTGGGGTTTTTTTCCTGAACCTATTTTTCGCAGGAAATAAACTGAAAAAAAGAAGCCAGTTGTTTTTTTGTTGATACTGAACTGAACTTTTGAGAACTAAAGGTGAACTGAAGTGGACATTGTTTTGGGGTTTTTTTGGGGTGTAAATAGGGGTGGGCGATATATCGAATATACTCGATATATCGCGGCTTGTTCTACGTGAGATGTATGAAATGACTATATCGCGACCATCGAGTACTTGTCACGTAAATGTCTGCATTTAATTCTCCAGAGTCTTGCCTGTGTCACTCCTGGTGCTGCTCACAGCACGCAGCACACTTCCCCACCAGGTGATCAGTCAATCGATCAAAGGGTCTCAACATGAACGACGAGAGACTAATTGTTGAAGTGGAACATCACACAATAATTTTTGACACAACAGATGCTTTTTATAATCTCCTCCATGTCGGAGAAGCAAAGTCAGCTGTTTGTTGTTTTCTTTATACACAGTTTATCGCGGGGTCTCGCGTACGTTCAGGATTCTCACGTGATCTCGCGTGAATACGGCCGGCTCGCTACGCTGCCAAGACGCGCCCGGTGTGAGTTGACGCAGGGCAGAGGACGCAGCTGTTACTAATCTAATAGAAGGGTCTACTTGAATCATCATACTGATGTTATTTTTTGCATCAAAGGGTTGAATTTCACATTCATAGTGATTTACAGTAGAAATAAAAATATTGAGATATATATCGTGTATCGAGGTCAACTAGTTTTAAATTGTCAGGCTGAGTCCTGGCTGGCACCCCAAAAAACTAAACAAAATTCAAATAATAGTTACACCTGAAAACCGTCACATAAAAATTGGCACCCCAGATGGGAGTGATCCGGACCCGCGCGTGGACTCGGTCAGTGTCTGAAGTATTTGATCCTGTCCATCCGTACCGTCTCCGGTCCTGTTTCCAGGTCGTGTCTGGGCTCGCGCCTGACTGTGAGAAGATCAATAATCAGCTCTGCGGGCGTGTGACGTCACACACCTGTACGGTGTCGACAAGTGGAGACTAAACCTGCACCAGGACCAGGACCAACAAAGACTAACTAAAGTAAAGACTTGTTGCTGTGGTCTGTGTCGAGGATCAGGACCGTTCTGATCTCTGACCGTGAGATGTTGTTAAATCGCAATGTGCTGACGGGGATCCTGCTGATCTTTCTGCTGCTGGGAGTGCTGTACTACTCCAACTATCTGACCTACAGCTTCGTGTCTGTTGAGCAGGAGGAGCTAACAGCTGATAGCAGACATGTTGAAGTCCACTTTCAGAGTCATGAGCTCCACATGGTGGCTCCTGACCATCTGAAGTACGACCAGCCCAGCATCGTGAGCGGTCGTAATGAGGTAGTGACAGTGACGCCCTGGTTGGCTCCGGTCGTCTGGGAGGGAACCTTTAACCCGGTTCTACTTGACAGCATCTACAAACCGCAGAACATCACAGTCGCAGCTACGGTGTTTGCTGTTGGAAAGTATGTCATGTTCCTGAAAGACTTCCTGGAGACAGCAGAGCAGCACTTCTTCGTTGGTCAGCTGACGGTGCCAAGCTCAAAGCGTTGGCAGGAGATCTCTGCTCGGAGGATGGAGTTGATCCAGAAGCTAATTGAGGAGAAGCTTCGTAACAACAGCGACTACATCTTCTGTCTGGACGCTGACTCTAAGTTTCACGGCCGCTGGGGGACCGAGTCGCTGGGCGGACTCATTGCTGTGATCCATCCAGGTTACTACAGAGACAACTGCAAAAAGTTCCCTTATGAGCGGAGGCCCGAGTCCAGAGCCTACATCGCTACCGGAGAGGGCGACTTCTACTACTGTGGGGGAGCGTTTGGAGGCCTCCTGCAAGAAGTCCACCAGCTCGCCAAAATCTGCCGCTCTAACTTCAAGGCTGATGCCAAAGAAGGCACCGAGGCAGGGGCGGTCGGTGGCGTAGTGGGTTAAGCGGCCGCCTCGTGTGTAAGAGGCTATAGTCCTCGCTGCAGCTGGCCCCGGTTCGAATCCCGCATCGGACGGCCATTTGCTGCGTGTCATTCCCCCTCTCTCTGCCCCCTGCTTCCTGTCTATCTTCAGCTGTCCTATCATTAAAG
>NC_040016.1:20801897-20848875 GCF_000972845.2 Larimichthys crocea | reverse complement strand
CACCAGCTCGCCAAAACCTGCCGCGCTAACTTCGAGGCTGATGCCAAAGAAGGCACCGAGGCAGCCTGGCAGGAGGAGAGTCACCTGAACAGGTACATGTGGATCAACAAGCCCAGTAAGGTGCTGTCACCTGAGTACCTGTAGCAGGACTTTTAAAGCCAGAAACCCGGAGGTTCACATCATCAGGTTCTCTGGAGTTGTCAAGAACTATGCTGATATTCGACCCAATGTCGAATGAAAGGACCGGGTTGGACGCGGAGCTGGAGCCACAGCGATGTGATCCTGACTGAAATGCTTACACCACAACAGAATTAAAAAGGTTTGTGAACACCAACGTGGGAAAAGCAGGACAAAAACAAAAACTAAATTATGACAAAAGGAGAAGGGACGGGAAATCACAGACAACCATCGTGTCTGGGTCCGCACTCACCCTCAATCCAAAGCTGACAGGTCTTTTTCAGCCAAGCTGGCCCCACGTTGGAAAGGTCCCTACAGAGTGGTGCAGAAAATGAGCCCACTCTGTTACCAGGTCGTCCTGGAGGATTCAGGAATGGACCTCAAAATGATTAACTTAACTTTTCTAGGTTTCTAATTTACTGGAGATAGGAGTCACCTGTGCGGACTTTTTTCAGGGGGGAGGGGATGTAACGAGACATTTTGGAGGAGACAGTTCGGCGTTTCTCCCGCACACTGCGGAGATTATACTGTAGTAAGAGTGAAGTACTGAGGCAGCTTAGCCCCTCGACTCCCTTACGCGTCCGTCCTGGAGCAGATCGGACCCGCTACGAAAGACGTTTGTTTCCACATGACGGAGGAGGAGTCCCGGTGTGTCGGCTGGTGAGCTGGAAATAACAAGGAATATAAAAACTTTTTTTTTTGTTGCTTTCCCTTTTTTCTATCGGAGGATTTTGTGTTTTTTTCCTGAACCCCTTTTTTTCGTTGGAAATCGTTGATACTGAACTGAACTTTTGAGACCTAAAGTTGAACTGAGGTGGACATTGTTTGGGGTTTTTTGTGGTGTAAATATATTTTAAAGTGGTATCTTGTTTTGTTGAGTAGTTGATTTAAGGTTGTATGAATTGTCATTTGGATTCATGCACCCTTTGTGTGGTTTTCATTAGAGGTCAACTAGTTTTAAATTGTCAGGCTGAGTCCTGGCTGGCACCCCAGAAAACTAAACAAAATTCAAATAATAGTTACACCTGAAAACCGTCACATAAAAATTGGCACCCCAGATGGGAGTGATCCGGACCGGCGCGTGGACTCGGTCAGTGTCTGAAGTATTTGATCCTGTCCATCCGTACCGTCTCCGGTCCTGTTTCCGGGTCGTGTCTGGGCTCACGTCTGACTGTGAGGGATCAATAATCAGCTCTGCGGGCGTGTGACGTCACACACCTGTACGGTGTCGACAAGTGGAGACCGAACCTGCCCCAGGACCAAGTTGGAAGACACCTTGGGACAGTCTGTAATCAGCAGAAATGTATAAAAGTGCTTGTCTGCGTGTCAAGCACATTATAGTTACATGACAGCCTCTAGCGATGCAAGAGACGAGTTCACACATAGCCCCGTACTCTATGCCCCGGTAATCACCCCACAGGTGTATTAAACCTCAATTTCCCCCATGAGTGATCCACGATATGTATCACCTGACACATTACAGTATGACCTCATTTGTTCACACCTCACCGGCTCACCACGTGCTGATTGGGTTCAACAGTTCATGATGTAACAGCAGAGGACCCCATCTGGCGACGGGTTCAGCTCCATTTAACATTGTGATTGGCCAGCTCGGGAGCCGTTCAGCCAATCAGACGAACTCTGACAGGGTTCTGACCGTAGCGGAGGAGAAGTGATCTAATGCAACTGTGTCCATTACTGGGACAAAGCAAATCGTCAAAGCAAAATAGGATTGTTTGACAACCGGTGCAAACACAATATGGAGGACACCGTGGCCTCATTTATTACTGTGTTGTCACTGTCAGCTAACAGGTGGCTCGTGATATGTACAATTTATGGCTCCATCCTGTGGTCTTGCCACAGGTACTGGCAGGTGGTGTGGGTATTACTTCCTTGGCACACATCAGGTCTCTAAAAAAGACAGTTGGAGAGCCTGAAGAGAGACTCGTACCTAAACAGAATGCTGTTTATCCAGGTGAATGTCCTCAACTGGTTTCAAATGGATGTGTCCATCAGGAGGTTACTCAAACCTTCCAAAACGTAATGAAATAACAACACGGTGACAGCTGCTTCTGAATCCGAACGTCCCTTTACTTTTACTTTTCACAACCTTTTATAACCCTGCTTACATCACTCTTACATCACTGTTACATAGTCAGATCTTCAGATCTGGACCCAACCGTCCTGTACTTTCTTATAATCATATGTCCGTGTTCTGAGCGTCATGTGAATGTAATTAGGACCCGAGCACGGCACGCTGGAGCGAGGCCCTATTGGATTTCTAACGCTGAACGACGTTTAAAAGTAAATCGCATTTCCGACGGCCCATATCCCCTCGAAAACTCATGAAAATTTGCCTACCCCCCCAATGACAGGCGTAAAATTACGCATTTTGGGGGTCTCGCACATGGACGTACACATATGGCTCTACAGCGCCACCTAGGTGTGCGTTTTTGGCGGTGCCCCTCGCCACGGTTTCATCCACATGTACGAAATTTGGAGGGAGTATGTAACATGCCCAGACGCACAAAAAAGTCTCTTGGTGACCCGGGTTACAGTGAAGCGTACGGCGTCCAATTTTCAGGCTGTTTGAGAAGGGGTCATATTTGAACGAACTCCTCATAGGGATTTTATCCCATTGACTTCAAACTTAGTAGGTGTGTTCATATAGTGAGTGAAAGTTATCAAAATGATAAATTTGGGGAAACGGTGGGAGCATGGCGATCCATAAAAAAATTTAAAGAAGAAATCGGCAGGAAGCACCTTCTCAGAGCGGTCTGAAACTTCTTGTGGTTATTAAGACATCAGACCGATGTTATGCACATTTCGACGTGCGCACATGTGCGAGGGCCCGACCATCTCTGCTTGCAGCTTCAATATTGTCTATGTGTTTCCCATGAGCCTGCATGGTGTGTGTGTGTGTGTGCTTGACTCCTTACTCTTGGTCAAGGCCGACCTGGAAACAGACTGGCTGAATGTGATCTGGTGGCACAGAAACATTCAATACTGTCCCAGCTGTGTAATCTGTGTGTCTGTGTGTGTGCCTTTATCATGTCCTTTATAAAAGTCCATATGTGTCACACAGAACACCACAACATCTCACAATGGTCCTACAAATGACAGCACCCTGTACGACTAGCAACACAGCCAGAAGCTCAGCTCAGCATCTGTCTTTACGTCACACAGTTCCCACCAAAAACTAAAACTAGGTCCCACATTTACTCCTTTTTCTTCTTAGCTTCCTTCATGAGTCTCTTAACCTCTTCCGTGTCCATGGAGGCTGCTGGGCTCGGTTATAATGCCCACTCGCCGGGCAATCACGCAGTTTACGCAGCTCCAATTTGGCGTGGCACGGATTGAGACAAGTAGCTTAGCAATTTATTCCCTACCTGTCCATCATAAATCTATGAGACGAGGTCTCAGGGGCACGGAGTGAGAACAGTAGAGGCGGCATTCGATTACAAGTCGGCGTAGCATCAATAATATTTCAAATGTTGTTACTTTAAGGTCAAACAGCAGCTTTGATGTCCAATCAAAAGAATTATAGAACTACTTGATGTCTTTCAGAATATTTTAATTTGGTGTACTGAATTTATACCAAGCAAAAAGTGGCCCTTAAGTGTCAGCAGTGGACATTAGCTGTCAGCCACAGTGTGCTCATGGAAAAAAGATAAGACTGAAAAAGTGTCAGATTAAAAGGTTTGGATATGCATTTTTTTTTTCATTTCTCCAATGATCAAAAAGTCTCCAAAATTACCCAAGATCATTACTTCTTTACACATCACTAGTTGAAAAGGTCTTCGCTGACACTTCGCCTTGTAGTGGGCAATGTTGCCATGGGCAACCAAATATGTGACCAGAGACAGAGCGTGCAGAATGTGTTTTGTTGTTGTATTAATTATGGGTTTTTTTTTTGTGGTTTTATTTGTAATAGTGACAGCTGCAGACTGACAGGAGACAGCGGTGATAGAGAGGGGGAAGATATGCAGCAAAGAGCCACCGGTTGGAATTAAATCCAGGCCGTGGGGGGACCAGGACACCCCGAGAATGTGGATTTGTCTTCATAAATACTGTAGTAAATCTTCACCACATATTAATAGATCAAATGTGCTTTCACCGTGTCTGTAATAATAGATAATAAACATCTTCATCGTTTGCTGCTCATCTGTATTTGTGGTGTCCGAGTTCTTAGAGCGAGCTGCCTGCATGGTAATGGCCAGAAAACTGGGGGCCTTAAATTCTTTATTTTTCCTGTAAAATCCTCCCAGGAGAAAGACATGAAATATCGATCCATGGGGTAAAAAAAAAAAAAATAACAACAACCGACTGTCTCCGTACACGCCAGAATTCACACTTGGCCTTGACAATGATAGGCTGTCCTACCAGGGGAATACTGTAAGCCTGGACAGCAGCATATTTTACTGGTGGCCACGGGGGAATATAATAGCAGCTCCATAGTTCATAATTATGGTGGGAAGAAAACGTTGCCAACGTTGAGGAGAAAACATTTGGTAGATTATTCTTTTCACAGAAATGTTCTATTGTTAGAGCGGCGTCTTAGAATAGCATCAAGTATTTGGTACAGAAGAAGAGAGATGCATGTTTGTTTTTTGGGGGACATGGATTGGTTAAATGTTTCCTCTCAACAGTAACAACGGTGTGATTAAAGTTATTTAATAATCACCCATGAGGTGTTATTTTTTTATTACCTAGAGAGGTTATTTTGTGCAGGATGGCATTCCCGTTACATAAATCCCGACGAGAGAAAGTGAAGTATTATGTTGGAATACACTAATTTGGTCGTCATGTCTGAGAGAGCTGCCTTCAGTATTACTGCAGCATGAATGCATTAAAGGAGACTACCTCAGTGTTAGCCATTATAACTGTGACAACATCAGGTTAGTCATGATATTGATTGCTTCCAAAAAGCATTAATCCCCAGAATTTTCTGTCCCGAACGCACACAAGCCGTGAGTGTGAGTGTGTGTGTAATATCCTTTTCATTTACACATTTTTCTTTCCTCCATCTTTTTTATTTCTCCTACTTGGAGAGCATGATAAAATTATCAGGGAGGAATTATGGGTAAAACCAGAGATATTAAAAACATAATCTCATCCAAATGGAGAGAAGATTGATTCTCCTAGCTGCCGACGCACTGCAGCAGCCCTGAACGGCATATTAAACGCCGCTTTTCTTTGACTCTGTGTGTGTGTGTGTGTGTGTGTGTGTCTACATGTAGCTGGTACAAATCGCTGTTTGAGCGTGGGTGCAGCTTTTGTGTATGTGTGTGTGTGTGTATACAAATAAGTTAACTTTTAACCTTTGTTCAGTGTTAATGTGTGTGTGTGTGTCCGATCCTTAAAAACAGATAAATAAATAAATAAATGGAAATAATGAAATGAAATCAAATTGTGTGCATGTCACACACAGGTTACGTACTGTAGGTGTGTGTGTGTGTGTGTGTGTGTGTGCGTCTTAGATGAGGGTTGATTTGTGGTTCAGGTTGTTTGTCAGCGTCTGCAGGGAGCTCTGTGGATTAACGTCAGCATGGCTGAGTGTGTTTAATAGGATTACTAATGTGTGTGTGTGTGTGTGTGTGTGTGTGTGTGTGTGCATATCTATTCTTAAATGTGCCTTTGATTGTGAGTATTTGTGTGCATGCTTGTGTGTGTGTGTGTGTTTAACAATGCACCTGTGTATACATGTGTGCACCTGGGTGTCTTTGTAAATGTGTTTCTGTGTGTGTGTGTGTGTGTGTGTGTGTGTGTGTGTGTCTGTATTGAAATGATGATGGATTAACATATTTTATAGTCTCAATAATTTAGTAAACAATGGACAATGCTACCGGTTGCCTGTCTGTCTCTCACAAACACCGGTCACCATCGATGCTGAGGTAATCGGGACACGGTTTACTCTGGACTCATGTGGTCTCTGCAGAGTCCAGCTCAGAGTGGTGAGAGGTTGTTGACATTAATAAAATGTGTTTTTTATTGACAATTTGCATCCTCTAAATCCAGAAATGTGTGGCAGCATTTATTCCCCAAATATTACACAATTTAAAAATATGTTATTCAAATCAAATCAGATTTTTTTTTGTATAACTCCAAAGTCACAAAGTACATTTGCCTCTGAGGGCTTTACAATCTGTACAGGGAGTGCATGAATGCTGCAAAACGTATTAGTTATTACTTACTTAATTATAAATCTGATGTGTTTTTAGGAAGTAAGGTCCATCCCGGTTTCACCACAAACAGTGAATATAAAGAGGTTAATGTAGTGAGCATATGTACAGCATGAGTGTGTGTGTGTGTGTGTGTGTGTGTTATACTGACTGTGTCCTCTCTCCAATCCAGATCTGCTGACAGCTACATGACAGCTCCTTTATCCCCCATGTACCCATTTTTTGAAAACAATCCCAAAATGCAATGCAACATCGTCGTATGATGACCGAATCAATTACAGGGATACACAAACATGACGTGCTGGAATGGAACTTTTTATTCCCCCTTGAAGGGAATTTTGTTTCTGACAAGGTAACACAGCCAAAGGCCAAAGTGAATTGCATGTTAGGACGCAGCTGCTGTAAGCTGACAGCCACAAAAGCAGGAAGGCTGGCCTTGAAGTTATGAAACACGAGCACCGAGCAAAAAGTGACAAATCAACACAGGAGAGACTTGAAGTCAACGCACAGGAAGACATTTGACTTTATATTAAAACCTCATTTAACTCAGAGCGACTCATCGCTTTCTCCATAAACGCCAAGCGCGCAAAGTGTATTCAACAGCGCACATGACTATGCAAAATACAGCTTTTTTATTTTTATTTTTTCATGAACGGCGCTCAAAGTTGATGCATAACCATATGTTATCATAAATGCAAGAACAAAACATCTGTTCGAAGCTTTATGAATCGAGCGTTTTGTGCCAAGCGTACGAGTTCGAGGCTGCAGTTAATCGAAAGCTACAGATTGCTGTGCAACAGTGTGCGACGTCCGTGAGACAGAGCAATCTGCAATGTGATGAAGAAAAAACTTTGTGAAAAGTGCTTTTAAATAATCAGTTAATTCAGGAGTTCTGTGTGAAACATTAAGTTAAATCACATAAATCCAGTTTTTTGTTCTATGGAGATTTTTCTTCGGAAAGGCTCAACACACTGTGTCTCAATTACCGAGCGACATTCGGGTGAGTATAACTTTGCAAAAGTTGGAACATTCTAACAACAATAGAGCCCAATTAGTCCAGGTAACTCGAGAATTATGAGCGTTAATTTGGAAGTAAAAGACGAAGCAGAATATTAAAGGTTACTCGGGTGGAGAAAAAAAAGCTTGTTAATGAAACACTACTCACCACAATCTTGCATTCTAACTCAAATATACAGTTTATGAACTATATTACAACTATAAAAAGCCGAATGTGAAGTGTTTTAAAGTTAGTATGCACTCCTTTACTTTCTGCTGGTGTTTTTTTCCTCCCTCCCTCCCTCGTTCCTCCTCTTTATCCCCAGATTCGTGGAGTACTTTATGGCCTGGCCCCGAAGATTTACGCAGGGACAATTGAACATTTTGTCGCTGTGCTGTGGAGCAGATGGAAAATTCATGGCGGAGTTAGGAAGGGCGAATTTAGCATAAGACAACAATTCTCCACAATGTCTGTCTGGTGGAGGGAGCGAGGCAGGTACACCTGTCTGCATACACAATGCTACCATAAAAAACAGAAAAACAGAAGAATCCTTGAGCCTGATTCTGTCTCCACTGTTGGATTTGTCTTTTTCTTTTTCTCTGACTTTCTTCAAGTCACTTTCTGTCACTCTGTCTCTCTCAGTTTTTGATCCTCTCCTTCTCTCTTGGGATTTATTTATTTTCCTCTCTGGAATGTGGTCTCTTTCTCTTTTGCTCTCAGTTTTCTCTCCTCTATTTTCTCTGTCAGCTGTAGTTGCAGTTGAAAACCCCTGCCTGCTCCCAGTACAGCTTGAACAGCATTTCATCCATTGCTGACTGGTATTGTGCCCTTAAAATGTCACATCATTGCCAGATATTCACCTAAAAACACCCCTGAGGAGTTTTTTTTCTTTCTTTCTTTTGAGAGTCTGACTCAATCTGTTGCAAATTCAGAAAAGCAAACTGACTCACTAAGCAGCAAGCAGGCAGCGCTCGTGATGACAGGAAAACAGGGGGAGGGGAGGTTGTAAAGAATAGCATGTGTTTGTGTGTGTGTCACAGTGTAGGTCAATGACGAAGACAATTCAGATATGAATCCTTCAACGTTTAACTTTTGCAGTTCAGTCATGCACACTCACATCACACACACACACACACACACACAATAGTAAGCCACATGTTGCATCAGTATTGCACAGCGCCACAGTCAGTTACAACACAACTCTGCACACCACCAATTATAATCGACCTCGGGACTAATGGTAATGGGAATCGAAGCTGACATGTGATACCAGTGTCTGGATGACAAGGGGTTGGTTTGATGCTCCTGTGAGCTGCACCACCTAAACGGGTGCAGGGCATACGGATGCTGCCAGTGTCGAAGTCCCACTTATCGGTTGGTGCATGTTTTCTGCTGCACCTTTGCCACAGTGAGCGGAAAAGGCAGCACTTCAGCCAATCAAATCATTCAAAGATAAAACATGATCTCGTCGCTGGTGAAGAGATATTGGAAGTGCATTTGGACTGGAAGGCATTAAAAGCTCCCAACTTGTCGAAAGCAGCAGCATGATCAGTTATTCGCTTCAAACTGTGATGCTGTAAGTGCCCTCTAATTTCAGAATAAAGCTTACTGACTGACTACTGCAGTTTGGTTAGGTTTAGAAAAAGTGTAAAGTCAGAATAAATGTGTGTTCTGAGGAGTTTTCAAAGTGTTATTAACCACCCAGCCAGATTTCAATTATTACAATATCGATAAAATCATGAAATAGGAATCAGGTAAAAATGAATTCTCAGCTTCAGGACTGTGGGGGCGTGTCCTCTGAATGTGCTGAAGCCACGCCCACTCATGGGAGCAGTCAAGCAGCCGACTGAAACGTGTCAGGTGAGTTCAGAAAATCACCTGACTAACTTTAAAAACACTCTGAGCTGAGATGAATTCATCTCTATCTGTTCTGCTCAGCGTGGCCTCAGCGTGTCATCGAGCCGGCCTTTAAGGACCGCCCACAAAATCCTGAAAACTGGTGAAAAACAGTTTGAACTCCACATTTCTGTGACATATCATTCAAAGTCTTTTCACGTGTTTTTAGCAACTATTTTCCAACATATTTAATGTGTTTTGAAAGACTTTACATGGACTTTAAAAGACAATATAGATGCAAACATTTCTTTCCTGGATTAAAGGCCAGTGCCATTTTGCCCCATCCACCCACCTCAACTTTATACTACATCACCTGACTTCAACTGCCCATCAGAACATTACACTAGAGCAGTGTTTTTCAACCCTGGTCCTCCGGGAACACTGACGTTTCCTGCTCCAACACACCTGATTCAAATGAGTGGCTCGTTATCAGGCCACTGCAGAGCCTGATGAGAGGCTGATCATTTGAATCAGGTGTGTTGGAAATCTAAAACATGCAGGGCAGTGTTCCCCGAGGACCAGGGTTAAAAAAACACTGCACTAGAGGGCATATCCGGATATCGTTTGAAGCAGAGGGACACTGATCGTGCTGTGTTTGACAAGTCGGGAGTGAGCTTGGACATGAAAACGATCACGTTTGTGCCTCGTGCAGAAGGACAGTAATTGAGATGCAGAGCAAAGTCAGCCTCGGACTTGTTTGTGTTGCGTAACAGTTAAAATATACATTTCTAAAAGAACTGAACAGGACAGATGAACCAAGTGGGACTTCTGCCACTTGGCGGGTGCTGCACAGAGTGGGTGTGATATAAAAACCAAGGGCTGCGTTCGCTTCACAATCAAATCAATCTGTTCAACAAAGTGGACTGAAAATCTGAAGGGGTCATCCTTACCAGACCGTCAACAGATACTTTTTTTAGTTAAAAAAGTTAATTTCCATTTTAAACATTCGGATTTAAAATTTGATGGAAGCAAAACAAGAGCTGACAGACCGCTGAGGGAAGAAACAAGCTCAAGCTGATTCCACTTTCTCATCTTCGCTGTTTAAACTGATTGAACTGAAAGTGAGTCGCTCTCAGCCCGGACACAATGTCAGAGTAGACCCGTTAATATAACGTTTCAGTCCTGTTAGGGTTAGACGACATCGAGTTTCAGGGTTAAACAGTGAGTTAACTTGCTGTCACTGGCTAAGCTGTGGTGCTGGATGAGAATGCTGAACACAGGTGGAGTGGACGAGGGTAAAAAGATGAAACTGTAAAATAAATAGTTGTATGTTGCTCACAGACTTATTGTAGTTTGGTATCTTGAACTGTGCTTCTGTTCTTTATATTACATGTTCATTTATTAAAGATAATACAGGACATGTTGTTTATGAATGTAATCAATGTTTAATAAGTTACCGAGCACTGAAACGAAATGCCATCCTAATGCACGCAGAGCTTTTCTGCTTTCATTTGCATCGAGGCGAGCGACCACACTTTACATGAATGCAATCTATATTTATTCAATTAGGATTTCACTAGTGTCCGCTGTTGTGCATGATGTGCATAATTCTTTGTGCTGGGCCTTGAAACCTCAATTTCCCTCAGGACAATAAGTGTTATTGTATTCATGTGCAATCATCTCATATTCTTGACAAAGAACTGTGACAGCAGTTTTTTTTTTGTTTCTTTTCCCCGACTGTGCTTGCTGGTGACCGATTCCCTGTTGTGTCCCATTGTTGAAGTCAACATTTTGATTGTTGTACACAATACCATACATTTGTATTCTGCTGTCACGCCTCTGCATTGCAAAATAAAATCCAATCCAGTAAACAATGACTTAACTCAGGTTTTTTTATTGCATTGCATTCATATTATAGAGCATTGGATATCGTGGATTTTAAAGAACTGCACTGAAAACAACAGTCATATATGAAATGTAAAATTCCTGTTGTAATATGTGTCATTTTCAGAAAGGCTCATGTTAGCTATCAACTTTCATAATATAAAATATAAGATTTCATTTCATATCAAGTATTGGTGACACCATTATGGAATTTCTCGTTTTGGAATGCAGCCCATTTATGTTCAGTATTTAAAAGGCTTATTCAATGTAGAAGGTCGGCACTTTCGAAGTACTCTGCTGATAATCACGATGAATTATAAATATAAGTATACTAAAGTGTAAGGCCGCTTCTTTGAAAATGAACATAATGGCAGCAAACAGATGGTTCTGTGTCCTTGTCCTGCCGTTAACAACAGTTCAGATACTTCGCTGAAGTCTGTGAGTGTGACATACAGTTGAACTGTAAGTATGTTCAGTGTTCGTCACGAATGCCAGGGACTTATCGTAAATGAAAGCATGACGGGATGCGGTGAGTTTGTGTGGTGTGTTTGAGGAGAAGTGGCATCAGTGTTGGGTAGATTGATAGATCTCAGCTAGGGCTCAACCCAAACCAAACCTCTTTGAGATCAATCCACCGCACAAGGAACCAACTGGGAATGTTTCAGAGGGTTATGGTCTGTAACTGGAATATTGATATAGGGTGTGGAATAGTTTTAAAGCAGTGGACTTGGCTAACTTGTGCTGAGAGGGGTGGGTATGCTCGGGTAAGCCTGACATCTTCACCACGTCCAACCATGTCCTGTTTTGGTTTTCACACATGCAAGAATGAAACCATACTTAGAGGAAATAGCTTATGTGTTCTAAGTCAAATTGGCTTTTAATTGACACAGCAATAAAGATCCTAATGAAATATTTTTATTGATTTCAAGTCTTCATAAGAAAATCTGCTGCATTGTCGATTAGAAGCCAAGACAAACAAACACTAATGTTAGCTTTCTGTCCCAATACGCAGGCTATTGAAAGCAGCATGGTTTCACTGCTGTGTGTGTTTGTGTGTGTGTGTGTGTGTGTGTGTGTGTGGATGCAAGACAGAGAGAGAGGAGGTTCAAACACAGCCAGCGACACTCGAAGCAGAGCAGACATGCAAACATATGCAGTAAGATGGCGATGAGAAGGAAAGACAAAAAAAACACGAAACAAAGAAAAACAGAGAAAAGTCAAGAAACAAAAAAAGGGAGGAGGAAAAGGAGGGAGAAGGGGGAGGGCAAGGGGACAACCAAAATGAAACAGGGGTTCGTGTCGTGTTTATGGTTGTACTGTGATGGAAAAAAATATAACATAGGGAAGAAAATATTCTGCCTATAAAGCAATAATCACCTTCGCTTGGGATGACTAGAATGTACGGCGTTGTTATTTGTCCCCTACCTATTACCACTAAGGCCAAGGGCCGCACGTCCCCGCCGGAAAGCATGAGAAAGAGAGAGGGAAGAGAGAAAACAAACAACAACAAAAAAAGAAAAAAAGAAAGAAGAAAAAAGTCTAAGAAAAAAAGACGTATAGTTTTCTTTATCCATTTCATCAAGGTTTAGATCTCCCTTGGTTTTCAATTGCACAATCTGTCTTAGAGGAGAGAAATTGCAGTGGTGAGAGATAGCACTCGAACATTAAGATCAATAGGACAACTAGCACTCAAGATGTGAACTTGGGTATGATTGGTCGTATAGCCAAGGAGGTAAATGTCAACGAGCATCTTGACTGGCCCGTTACCAGGAAAGGCCAACAGATGTGTTGTTGTTTGGTGAGTCAGTGGATGCAGATATGGTGCTGGGGGTTAACATTCGAGTCTGTTGACTCTGTCAGCTTGGCTTGACGGGTTAATAAAAATAAAGGAAGTAGGAAATGGAAGAGAAAAGAAATGAAGTGGTGTTTTAAAAAAACAAACAAACGAACAAAAAAACAAATAAAAACAAAAAGTATGAACTTTGTGGCGTGGCAAAGTTGGTGCAAAGACACAATCTGTCCTCCGGGTTCTGCTGCAAGTGTTTAGTTCACCCAGAGACACAATCAGATCCGTTCAAACTTTCATTACGGGTTAACAGGGAAACATTTGTGACAGTTTGTTGTAACACTGATTGGGTTTCATGACTCAATTGTGTCAATTGTGACTCAAAAAGGAAAGTTTCATCTTTCTAATCTACATTTCGAGGAGGCAGAATGAAGGAATCTCACTGATTAAGCCAAAGAACCAAGTTTTCAAATAGTATACGAGGCAACATAGGTAAGAAAACCTATTATCGCTTATTGTACACAGAACTATGGTACAAAAACCTTTAGGACCACATTCTTTTGCCAATAATACTATCTAGCATTAACACAACTTCATGACATTTACTGCTGATGTTTTGTCTGCACCCCTACACTTCAAGATATGACGCTGTATTTCCCCGGTCTGGCGTAATTTCTGGACACGCACCCTCCTCTAATCATGAATCTCTCCTCAAACAAAGATGATCTGGATGTATAAGAACTTTTAAGGACATCATAAGTTTTGTTACATACCTGACGTAACTTAGGTAAGCAATGAAACATAATTAAAGTTACTTAAAAGAAGTAAATGTTTCCTCTATCCTCTGTGGTGAAAGTCCTGATGGACCCATCCATCTCCCCACTTCCCTCATCTGTAGACTTCCTCGTTCTTTATACCATGTCACCTGACCTCAACGACACATCAAACCATTAAGCTGCACAGGTGTGTCCAAGCATGATGCTAAGGGGTAACTACAGCGTCATATTTTGAACCACAGGGTCGCTGTGCCAGTATTTGACGGGTTGCGAGTGGAAACGAGCTAAAACAGCAGCGCATTACAGAGCATCTTAGTGGGACAATTGTGTTTTTTCAGTTATTATCAGAAATGCTAGGCATGATCATTGCACACCATGTCTCTGCTGTTTTTTTTTCCTCTTTACCTGAATGCTTCCATAATCTGGCCAACAAATTGGTTCTTTGGCTCTGACAGCGGCTCTGCCTCGATACCGTCTGTAGCTTTTTATCTTAACCAGAAAAAGTACACTAACTGATCACACTGATTAAAACACACTGAACCAGACAAGTGGCATTTATCTTTGAAAAGCAGCTACTCTTGTGAGTGGCTAGCAGGTATTGCAAATAAATTAGTCATAGGCGTGCCATCTGCACTGCCCACATAGGAAAAACTTCCAAAAAGTACATCTAAAGTAGATTTGAATTTTGTTTTTGGAACACTGATCATTCTACATATCGAATATATATATATATATATAGTCACATGAAAGACAGCCACAAAGTTAAAAGCATGTCTTTTACCAAGCACACACACACACACATGCAGACAGACAGAGAGCAGTGTCTATGCACTGTAGACCTCCACCCACAGTACTTTCCACTCAAAAAAAAAAAAAAAAAAACACAGCCTGGAAATGGATAGAGCAAGATAAAAAAAAAGAATGATATAAAAGAGGAAAAATGTGCACAAATGAGCAATGAATGTTTGACGCAGGCGAGGAATAAGAGAGTGAGAGCGACAGAGAACAGAGAAAGGAGATGTGGAAAAATCAAATCAATGTTTGATGCAGATGGAAAAAAAAAATAGAAAAAAAATAAAGAGGTGAGGAAAATCAATAGCGAGCTGAAAAGCTTTCAAAGCACATTGCCTGGCGCACAAATGGGTGTATTTGCTGGAGATGAGCAGCAAATAAAGATGGGAGACATGGGGAAAGCAAAACAGAATAGGATGAAATGGGTTCTGGGGGCTAACGCTTTAGCCTCCATCCATCGGGTTTAATGAAGGCGGTCAATCGGTATGTAATGGCCCTGATGTTCCACTTTATACACTGATGAGCAACATGGATGCGGTACGAAATGGAAAAAGAGAGAGCAGGATAGAGGAAAATTATAAAGGGAGAATGTGAGACAGAACAGTGCAATAAAAGAGAAAGATTAGGTGAGAAGAAATGGAGAGAGAGAGAGAGAATGCTATGCAACGAAATCATGCAGGATAACATGGTTAGGATGTGGGGTTGCCTGGGTTCACCTGTTTCAAGACTCGTGTGTGTTTGTGCACATGTGTGTGTGTGTGTGTTCATCTCGTCTAACTTGTAACACTCGTCTGGGGGGGAGGGGGTCATGTAACAAACTAATCTTCAAGTTAAAATCAAATAATATTGTCTTTACTGTTAAGTATCAATGGAAGGGTGCTCATACCTTTGTTAGCCAGGCGGACACAGTTGATTTTGGTTTCCTGCAGAGAGAGAGGACAAAGAAAGACAGACAGACTGTTTAGGTAACCTTGTGGTAAATGTTAAGCGTTCATATTTACTGACGAGTGCCCCCGACACGAGTCAACTATTGTTCTTCTGCGTGTCTCTTCTTAGTTTTATTATTCATCTTCCGCCCTTTTTGGAAAATTAATGCGGCCCACAGCGATGAGAGGACCCCAACAAATTATATATCAAGATGTGCGTTTTCATCCAGAATCGAGTGCTATTACTTTTCTAAGAGAAAAATTTCACATAGGAATGAATAGGAAAGCCCGAAAAAAAGAAAAATTCAACAGACATTTTCAACAATGAACTTCTCTGGCATACTTTCACCGAGAGACTTCATTTAAACTTTAAAATGTAGGTACTCTTGCCTTCTCTTCAGTGATTTACTTCACTCATCGACAGCTTTTACCGTTTTTAAACTATCAAGGCTTAAAGTTGAGCAGGTTTTTACTCAAATTTCTGGGTTCATAATGGGTGTGTATTTCGTGGAATGTTTGAGCTAGAGTGGATGACATCATCAGCTAGAGTGAGGAGCAGAGAGAAAAATCTGTGAAAAAATAAAATGTATTCGACTACCATGGCCTCAAATGCCCCACTACAGACATGATTTATACATAGAAACGTAGGAAAATGTGTCTTCTCACTCACATTCGTCTGCTAAAGCTGTCAGCCTTATAGTTTTGGCGTAACACACAAAGATGCGCCACCAACACCCATCCACAGCCTCATAGACTGCCATGTTAAAAAGGTGGGAACATTTCTGGAGGAAAGCAGAAGTAACGTTTCTTTGAATCGCTCTAAAGGTCACATTTCTTCACTTTATCAACACAAAATAACTATGTAGACGTTCAGGAAGGGCTCAGGATGCTCCCAGTGATTTCGGTTCAATGATTGGAAATACAGTTTGGCCAGAAATCCTTCCTGTTCGAGGGGTGGTCTCAGCATTTTCTCTCTCTCTCTGTCAGCATTTCCAACTGACATTCTAACAGGTGCAGTAACTGCTCTGCTGATTAGGGCCGGCAGTTGGTCCTGGTTGCTTGGCAACCTTAAGCCTGCCTGAAGGAGGAGAGGGGGGAGGGGCTATTTTCAAAATAAGAGTCCCTTCAAAATAAAAGACTATATGTGTATTCAGTAACTGCTCTGCTGATTAGGGCCGGCAGGCAGAAGCCCAGCGGCGGCCATTTTAGCAGTTATTGGCACTTAACTTGAACTCGTCTGTCTAAAATGACAGAGACAGCAGAGAGCACGTTAGCTGTGCTAATTGCTAACACTAACATGCTAAGACCCCGGCAACAGCCCACTCGTCACTCTTAAAATTTCTGCTGGAATTTTCTCGTTTAAATGGATGTTTGAAGAGTCAGCATGGTCAGCCATCACAAAGGAAGGACAATGACTATGTGCTTTCAAGCGCTGGCCAAGCAAAAACATCAGAACCTTATGACTGCTAAACATTTTCCAAAAACAGAATATACATTTCATTTAAAGCAGCCATTATATGTGTGTGTGGATTGGACGTGCAAGCAAGGACGAAGTCGGTGTCATGATGATACACACAATAATGAACATGTGGTTGATGATGTGACACAGTCCTAGTTTGGTTAGGCTGAGAAAAAAACCCTGAATGCAACAGTGACCATGTTCAAAAAGACGCTCACCTCTGCATATAGGTGAAGAAGTGAACCACATTCTTATATTTAAGTGAAATTAATGAAAATACACTAACTTATCATATTAAATTTGTAGTTAATGGGGTAAAACAAGTTAAAACCTGCATTATGTCGATTGAAGGAGAAAGCTCATACCTCGCTCTTACACACACAGTATACACTCCATGATGCCATTAGTCTTTAAGGATGATCAATGAGATCATTAGACCATGTTATTAGTTTCGTATTTCGTCCTAGTTTGCAATACAGTGACCAGCTTGATTACTCTCAAAACACACGTACAAGTTATTAATGTCAGGATCGATAAGTTATTGTGTTGGAGCTGATTAGATCCATCATCCTCAGTTCATACGTACAATCATAACCGAAGCACGGTCGCCCACACCGCTCACCTTGTACAGGTACAGGCACAGAAGCACAAACACACGGACACTCCTCAGCATCCTTCACTGTCACTTCGTCTTGTTTCTCAGTTTTTCTCATATTAAAATGTAAATTATCACCAATCTCAGAACATGTTTGTAAAAATGTGTTTTAAAGATTACAATCAATCTCACCTCGACGTCTTTCGACTTTGACCTTTCTGTAAATCACTAAATCGGTGCTAACCTCTGCCTTCTCTATCTGTCTATCCTGTCGTTCTTTCTGTTGAACCTACACTTCCCGCGCCCTCCTTTTTTCTCGCCCTCACAATCTATGTCCCCGTGGTTCCACCGCTCCCGTCATTCTCTTTCTGACGGGCTGTCACCGCTTGAAGACGTGTGCTTTTTCTTTATTCCGGCTCTTCTTCATTCCTTCACTGCGCCCGTCTTCTCCTCTTTTCTTCCCTCCATAATGTGCTGTCATCAGTAAGTGTACGTATGTAACCCACTTGTCAGGCAGAGATTGGCCTCCTTCACATGTTGGCCCATTTGTCTTCATCAAAGACGACTGCGGCAGCTGCCGACGCTGACGCCTGTCACTTTAGCATTTGAACAAAATCACTCCCAAGGTACTGCCCATGTACCTTCATTTTCTTCTAAATTTGGCATTTTCAGGTCATGTTAACTTTTTTTTCTTTGACAACTGAAACCTGGAAACAATATACGTCTGCACACAACCTCTACATGGTGACGGAGCTGCTACTCACGAAAACACAACCGGTTTAACACACAGACTTGATGCATTGATTGTATATAGAGAAGGACAACATGACAGCGCCCAAAAAGTGAAGCTAAATCTCGATTGGTGGCTGGCTGCAGTATATGTCATAAACCCCGCCCAGGTCTAGGAAACCCAGATTTGTGCTGGTTGTTTATGCATGTGGGTGAAGTTTGCTTCCAGGCTTTTCTGCTGAGCCCTGCTCACGATTGAGTCGGTCAGGTGTATGATATATTTTGGCTCCCCACCCTCTATCTTTATATGTATGGTTTAAGACATTTAATTTGCATAATAAGTCATTTCACGGCTAGTGATTGGCAGTTGCTTTGCGTAGCCTCTCGGGTATTTTGAGATGTAGAGTTTAGGTTGTATGTGAATGACTCTTCAGCTACAGCTACAGCTCAGTAAGACTGTTCGCTGCACATTAAAACCTTCTCGGACTATTCTTTTGTTGATGCTGCTGACCTTCAGAAGAGCTAATTTTAGCTGTGTGATTGTAGCAAGCTCCAACACTTCAGATATGGAAAATTCAACATCGCGAGTTCCATTAAAGACAAAGTGCACATGGTGGGGAACTGGTATTTCTGGGACTAAATAACAGCTGCCAGACACACACGTATATATATAGATAGATATAGATATAGATATGCAGGGATAAGGTAGCCAGAAAATCATCCTGCAATGCTCAAATCTGATCGTGTTGATTGATGAACGGTGTCACTGCAATGTGACATCCACCTGCAAGTGTCACACTGTCAGAATATGATGGCAAAAGACGGCACAGAAGCAAACTGGGAGACATACATGAAGTTCTACATTCAGTGTTTCTGAAATACTGCGGCTGCATTATGTGAAACTGGATTTCAGTTTTTTTTTTTTTGTGCAATCAATCAGTCACAGCAAAAAGGGGAAAATATATAATAGAGAGCAAAACAGGAGAAAGGAACATTTGTGTTCATATGCAGAATGTTTGTTTTTGTCACGTTTGTGCGCTTGTGTCTGCATACTGATGCACCTGTCTGCGTGTGTGTGTGTATGTGTGTGTGTGTGTGTGTGTGCATGATAGTGTGTATGCATGTGTGTGTACATGCTGGGAGCTCATGAAGTTAAAGAGCAAGGAAGATGAATGTTAGTGGATGATGGATGGTGTTAGCTTCTCAGCTGGATCTCTCCATAAGACTAAACACACCTGCTTCTACTGCATCTCTGTCTGAATGACTGACTAAATGTCCGGCTGTCTATCTGCTTCATTGTCTTCTGGATCTGGTTCTCTCGTTGGTCTCGTGTGCTGTGTGAAACCAAAAGTAAATTTTAACGTCTTTTAAGTTACTTTTAACTGATGTAGGCTACGTAACCTGCGTAATGTATTCATGTTACGTAGGTAGCTGATCTTTTCCTGACCCTAGCAGGGATGTTTTTGTTTTTTTTTGTCAAACCTCAACATTACCTACGCAAACTTTCTTAGTTATTTATTATTACTTGCTAGACCACATGTTGCATATTTATTGACTGAGATCCTGCACGCTTTGAGCTCGGATGCTGACAGCCATCCTGTGTAATGTTTTGATAAGTGTTAGAATAAAATGTTTTATATTCGTATTGTGTGACCTGTAAGTTGTGTTGCCAACTCATCACCCTGGTTTCTATAGATCCATAGAGCAGAAGGCCACCTCTATCAGTTGATTGAAACAGGATCTGTAGAACAGAGGGATACTCTGATTATCAGCCGGTTGAAGACAGAGGGACAAGATACCGCCAGGGTCAAAAGTCAAACCCCCTTAAAAGTTCAGTATGCAGTTAGTCATGTGAGGCGTACTGTAAGATAGATGTCTCAGATCGCTAACTAGGTACAACTGAACATCGAAGAGGGAGTTTAGGTTTTCCTCCTCTTTAGGAAGCTGGCTGAAGACGATTGGACAGTGCCAAGAGGCTGGGACCAGCCTGTGCACCAACAAGGCAGAGCCAAGTTTGAACCAGGGCAGCTCCACAACAGTTTTTGGACCAATGAGATAGGCACACATATTATATAACTTTATGTAAATTCAAAGTTAGGCGCTCTCTTTTTGGAAGTTGGTTGCAGCTAACTGCTTGCAGACTGTGATTTGCTGAAGAAAAGAAAAGAGGTCCATGTACATGTAATATTTTGATGTCCTGATGCTAAATAAATACTCGTACTAAGGAATAATTCGGCTACAGAATTCCTCTATGCAAATCAACGAACGCGCTGACAGGAGCTGTGTTTGATTCTAAAGAGTGAAAGAAGTTTGCATATGAAGGCGATGGATGGATAAACCACTGTGCTGAGCTCAACTGTACCATCATGTCAACTTCTATATAGTCTAAGTTGTGTCACTTATATTACATAATCTAACAAAGCAGCTTCCTTTTGAGCCTGAACCGAACCACTGCGACGGTCTAAACTCAAAATGTGAAATCTCAAGTCTTTCAGTGGGGCTTTATTTTGAAAGTCTAACTGCACGTTGCATATTAATTGTTACTAACTTGACCGACAGAGTCCTGCACATGCAAATTTTTGACGTGTTCTCAGGGAGAGCATGCTGAACACAGTGCGTTTTGCGCTTCGGTAAATATGCAAAGATAATATGCAAAGACAGCTGATCCAGAGGAGTTAGTGTCTGTCCCCTGCTAATGAGACATTTCTGTGCGTTCCATCAATAGATCTGTAGAACACGCATATCTTTGAATGTGTAATGAAAACCCATCGGGATAAAGCATCACACGAGGCCTCAGCAGTACATCTGAAACTTCGACTCACCTGCCTATCAAATCCTACAGGTGGCCACCATGGGAATAAGATCAGCTCACTGAGCACCCGGTGACTTGTGTTCTCGAGAAATCGGCCGTACCGCGCCTATTTACGGTTCCATTTAGAGACCCGGCTGTTGTGGATTCACGGTTAGCTGTGAATAAGAGCGTTTGCCTCGTCTTCACTCATGCTAATGGGCCAAACCTCGGGAGGTTGCAAGAAGCAAAGTTAATAAATGTAAGGCCAATTTATTGCCCCTGCCTTTATCCTGAGAGGCTGGGAGACGAGATGCTGGTGGTGGTGTGGTGGGGGGGGGGGGGGTTGTTTACGATGGAGACACTGGAGACACAGTGTGTGTGTTTCTGTGTGTGTAGTAGTTAACTTTGTCGAGCCTG
Source organism: Larimichthys crocea (assembly GCF_000972845.2). Lineage (NCBI taxonomy): Eukaryota > Metazoa > Chordata > Actinopteri > Sciaenidae > Larimichthys > Larimichthys crocea. Next base: position 20,827,528 of record NC_040016.1, on the reverse strand, counting down.
ACAAGAATACTAAGTGTGTATAGGAGATGCAGCTGCTGTGTGGGTGAGTTCTCTCTCTCTCTCTTCATCTGTCCATCTTTCCATCTTCCCGTCTCTCTTCCCACTATCTCTCCTAACGTCGAACAGTTGGTTGGGTCAGTGTTCTGACTGACGGGCCAGATTTCCAACCACGTGTGTGTGTGTGTTTTTTGTCTGACTTCTGGATGTTGTGATTGGCTGTCGTGGGTTCCCAGGCAACCCAGGGTAGCCAGGGTAACAACTTTTTACACTCTTTCCTGAATATCCATCTCATCTGTCTGTTTCAAGTGTGAAAGGTTTCCATACATTATCCATACACACATATTTTTAGTTGACTGGTGGCTTCAGCTGGTGAAGTTTGTCTGTCACACACACTCACGTACACATGGCTGCATACTCCTGCCCACAAGGTAAAGGTGTGTTTTCTCTCTCTCTCTCTCTCACACACACACACACACACACACACACACACACACACACACACACACACAGAGTAAAAGTCCATTTAAGGATTTCGGAGTCAGCCGAATGCATCTTGATTGACGTGGACTGTCAGCTGGTAAAATCTCTCTCTGTGTCTTCTCTCCTACAACCCTCCAAAATCTGCACTCTGAGGCTGGCTTGCTTGGCGTAGTGAATGTGTGGGTGAATGTGTGTGTGCATGTGTGTGTGTGTGTGTGTGTGTGTGCGTGAATGACGTTGATTGTCAGAGTACCTTGGCCAACCCCTGAGGCTTTTTACTTGTCAAGAAAGGTGTCTGGCTGCATTTTTCACAGCGCGGGAGGGCATGTTTTTTTTTTTTCGTGCGTGTGCCACCGTTTCCTTTTGTTTCGGTGCCATTTCTCGCCCCATTTCTCCTCCTCCTCCTCCTCCTCCTCTCTGTTTCTCCTCCAGCAATTCTACCTTTCCTCTCTTGCATTTGTGTTTTGGCTCCCTCCTCCTCCGTTGGTTTTTCAACTTAATCATCCGTCCCTCTGCTTTTCGGTCCATGAACTTCACATGCTGCATTTTATCCATTTGACTGATGCTCTTATCTACGTAGAGTGAAAAAGTTGGTCCAGAATGTCTCCCCAGTTTTTTGTTTCTTTTCCTCCTTTTGTGTCCTTGTGCCACTCTTGAAGCATCAAGACAAGCGTTGACTTGAGTATACGCAGGGTATTTAAAGTGGACTGGGTCATAAAATTGGAGAATTCGTGGCTTTTATCTATTTTGTATATTCTTGAATTCAAACTTTCAGAAGTTTGAGACTGTTTGTGAGCGTCCTCAGATGTCCAGGTCATCGCTCTTTGTGAAGCTGGGGGGAACCGGACTTGGTTGTAGATCCGTGAAAACGTATCCAAGAGACTTCTTCAGGTCTGAACTGAACAGACTCTTCTCAAAGATTTAGACTGTTGGTCAGACTTACCAAGTAGTTTGAAGAAGTCTATGGAAAATAAGTCTAATATCTTTACTATATGTATACATTTATTAAAATCAAACTCTTATTTTTAACCCAATTTTAAATTTTTCAGATTCCTATGCAGTTGATGCTTGAATCTGTCTGCAGGGGTTTTCTCAGTCGGCATTCAGCTTCTTCCTTTCAGGTGCTGGGTGATGGGGGAGTGGTCAGGGAAACCATTTCCTTACAGACCTGCCTCTGTCATAAATGAAACAGTAAAGGGCCTTTGCAAGTGTTGCCACAAAGCTGGTGGCACAATGGTCTCTAAAATCTAACTGTATGCTGCAGCCTGGTGATTTCCCCTAACTGGAACTGAGGGGGCTGCAGGAGAACTTCTATTCGACGTGAATGGCATCATTTGAGATGCTCTCACTGCACTTCTGTCTTTCTTAGGGTCCATTTCACTCTCTTCTCTCCCACTATTTCTCTTCAGCCGTGCCGGCCTCCATCTTTGCCTCTAGTATTATATCTTCTTTAATGTCTCTTTCACTCTTTTTAGACTTTTACTCCCCCTCCCTCCATCGTTCCTCGTCCCAAAGTCCCCGATCACTCCTGCTCTTACTTCTCTTACTTACAGCCCTTAGGCACTTTATTCTCATCTGTGTGTGTGTGTTTTCCTTTAATGTGGGTGGCATGTGTGTGTGTGTGTGTGTGTGGTGTGTGTGTGTGTGTGTGTGACATCACACGACATCGAGGGAGAAATCAAGATCGCCCTTGGCGAGCAGTATTAATGTGCAGAGCGTCGACTAATTGGCACAATGATGGGAGATGAGAGACTGGCATCAGACTGATGTCACCCCAGAGGGGGGAGAGAGAGAGAGAGAGAGAGTGGAGAAAGAGGGAATGAAAGGAGAGGAGAGGGGAGGCAAGGAAATAAAGGGAGGGAAAAAGTTGAGGTAGAGTTAAGAGAAACAGGTGGGAATGAAAGGAGACAAGCAAAGGAAGACATGGAGGGGTGAAAGAAAGAGTGAAATAAGATGATGATGAAACAGAAAGAGAAACAGAGTGGGAGGAGAGAAAGAATCAACAAGGTGGGAGGATAAGAGAGAATGTAAAATGGAAAGGTAACAAGGAAAGGAGGCACTGAGAAAGGAAAGGAAAGAACAAGTGGGCAAGAGATGAGGGAAAGAAACACACAGAGGGAAATGCAATGGAGGACAAGAAGATGGACAGAAAATAGAGAAAGACAATTTGAGCAAAGAGGGTAAGACATGGAAATATGTAGCAGGGTTTTTTTTTTTCCTATTAGGGAGACAGCAGTGAGCAACGAAGAGATGGAGAGTGGGTGGATTGAGAGAACAATTTCTTCTAAATGTTCTCAAGAGAGACAGGGACAGAAAATAAAAGAGAATGAGAGGAGGAGAGACGTTCTCCTTGATGGACAGGTGGAGCTCAGAGATGGAGCGAGAGCGAGCAGGATTATCCAAGAAAGGCAGAGAATGAGAACCAGACTTTCATCCATGAGATCAAACTCCAGCAAACCAGCCAAGTCCTCTAAAATGTAAATGAGGAGCTTCTATCCAATATGAGACATCCACCGCCTGGGAAGACGGGGAAAAAAAAAAAAAAAAAAAAGTGACACCTACTCTCGCAAAATGACTGACAGCAGAGAAATTAAACAAATTACAGTACTTTGTGAGAAGTGCAGATAACTTAAATCCCTGATTGACAAATATCACTTCCACACATCCTCACTGAAACAGTATATAATGGAGATATTGAATTCAGAGAAGGAATTATTCAAATGCTGACATTCTGCTTTGTGCAGAGCTGTCGAATGCACAGCTGGGTGCAGTGGATTCACTGGCCAAATGAATTTCTCCGTAGCCAGCGCATCTTTCCAAATATATATATAAAAAAAAAAGGGCTGAAGTAAGACCCGTATTGTCACCTTGTGTTAAAGGAGACACGTCCTTCAACCACACAGGCCGGGTTGTCAACAGACATTCACCCTGCTGGCGAGTCCTTGAGGAAGGCACTCGAGCTCCAGGGCAGCTGTTGTGTACCTGACCCCTTACCATTGATTTCCTCTGCAGAAAACTGACAGCGCAGGTATTTTTTTTTGTTCACACACTTTGAGTCAGGATAATAACACAGTACAAACGTTATATCACCCCAAAACTTTTACAGGAGCCACAGTGTGTATCACCTCTCGCTCGGACATTCATTCGGTGGACAGTAAAATTGGTTTAATTTGGTAGTTTGACTTTTTCAGGTGGGCACTGAGGTACGAGGACTTGTTGGGATGAAAAAGTGTGAAGACACAAAGATGTGGTGATAAACTTGTACCACTTTGAATATTTTTGTAAAGTGCTAACAAATAATGTTGCTCTGCCAATAAGAGCATCAGATCAGAAAGTGTGTATTTGTTTTATTGTGGGAGACAGTTCATTCCGCTGATATAGAGAATAACAGCACTCAGACCATTACGTTAAAGTTACATTATCTATTAAATGGCAACCATGTAATACAAGCTAATAATAAGTCATCAGTAATCAATAAACCACTGTTAATCAAACTGATAACTAACAGTAGTCAACGTCTGAGCACCTTATCATACCTAACAGCTGCCTAGTGTTTCTGTAGTGTTGACGAAACGTTCAAACATAAACATACAAAGCTCTCTGTGCTGTCAGTGGAAAATAAAACTCCCTGTAAGAAATATGAATAACAGTTTCCTACGTGTCCGTAAGAACACATCACTAGAAACACAAGATGAAGGATGTCAAATGTCGAGTGTCCCCTTGCTAATTCAGTATTAATACATAAACATGAACCTTACATAACCGCTAACTTCACATTTTGGGTTTGGGTCAGATATATACCATGCCGTGCTAATATTCAGTACAGCAGCACTGCCTCTTGTGTGTGATTGCTTTTCTTCTTTTCTTTTCACTGCAGATATCTTTTCTTAACTGTTACACACACACAAATAAATTAAGAGACTCAAATCTCCAATGTCTCTTTCTCAAAGGAGAAAATAAAACTGTTAAGTGGAGCATTCTGTTAGTCGCAGTAGCTGCTAAGTTAGAAAAACAATAATTATTTCATGCATCATTTTCTCTCTGACCCGCGCAGAAAATAATATGTTTATTGGCAGAACTTCACGAATTTCATGAGTGTTTGTCCATTTTTCACGCCTCACTTCTTTATCGAATCATCTGGGTTATGGTGACTGCCGCCAACCTCCTCACCAGCGCCGCCCACAATGCTGCAATCCATGACCCAAACAAATCTCACACTGATTGGATTGACTGAGATCCAATCAAATAAGGAATTCCTATGTGATTTGGGGCCTGCACACACACACACACACACACACACACACAAACAAAGCACATGCATATACACAACTGGAAAGCACACACACTTTAAAAACACGTACTCATCCAGTCACACGCATGCTTGTTCAATCACGCAAGAACCACCACCACCTCCTCCTCCTCCTCCTCCTCCTCCTCCCTCAGACTCACACACACAATCTCCCTCCGTGTGAGTGCATTGTGGGAAATCTGCCGTCTGAAGGAGGATATTACATCACGGCGTCAGCCAGCTTTTCCCGGGCCCCGCTCGCCAAGCCGAGTTACCGTGGTTACAGCAGTGGAAAATTAAAACAACCCTCACAGGGGTTCAGAGTATTATGGAAATTCAAAAGTCAAGTTCAAGTTGTGAATGAGTTATGAGAAGGAGAGAGGTGGCGGAGGTGGGCGGGCTGCTGTTACATTTGCAGACAGTATAATTGCCAGGCAAAAAAAAAGGGGAAAGCAAACAGACAGATGGATTCTGGGAGTGAAAACTCTTCAGTTGATTCTTTGATAGAAAGTAACATTCACTTGACTGAAGCTGAGAGAGTCATTTAAAGTGTTCCTGCAAAGCCCTCGTCTCGTCTCTTGATGCTGTGACACCTATCGTGACATCACTGATTAGGGTGTGGCCAAAGGTAGAGTCTCATCTTTGAGAAGCTGTTTAAGCTTTGTGATTAAAAAACCTGTTTTCATCAGACGATTACAAGTTTTTATCATGACATAACAGGCTTTAAATCATTTGGACGTGTAATCAGGTGAATGGTGTGTCTGTCTTTTCCACTCTTACACTATGTCATTCTGTGCTCAGGGTATGAGTACGTAACGCCTTACAGCACTACGTCACACACCAACAACTACCGTAATTTTCAGACTATAAGCAGCTACTTTTTTCACACGCTTTAAACCCTGCGGCCTATACAACGGTGCGTCTTATTTATAGATTTTTTACTGGCCAACACTCTCTAGCAATAAACGCAAAAGTGAGACAGACGTAGGGAAAGATTATGCGCCGAAGAAGACACTAGTTTTGATTTGGATTTTGTCATTTTTACGCATCATGCACACACCCTCATCGTGGAAAACACACGAAGAAATGCAGATGATGCAGCTTTTAAGTTAAAGGCAATCGATCTGGCCCTCAAAGAAGGAAATAGAGCTACTGCACGTAATCTTGTCATCCCGCGTTGATGCCGTACTGATGATTTTCAGGCACAGTTTGAAAAATGAAAACTACAAAAATCTTCCGTGTAAATATCTCATGTTACAACATGAAGACAATATTCAAATGCGGCCAATATATGTACAAAATGTATTTTCTTTTAAAATGTAGCTGGTGCGGGTTATATTCAGCTGCACTCAATAGTGTTTCATGTCCTCCGGCTCCTCCTCTCTTAACTCTCTGTGAGTTGCAGTTTCCTGATGGACAGTAGAGTAAACTGCTGTAAAATGTAGCTGCTGTTAGTTAATGTCATTTCACTTTGTTAGCCAGGCTGCCTGGACTTTGAACTCAGAGCACTGGGAGAGTGTTAGTGTTTGTACCACGGGTGTTTTGAAGAGGAGGATGTGCAGACTGGGGGCGCTAAATTCCAAAAATAGAAAATATTTGCAGCAATGTTGTTTTAATGTTCCATATTAGTTTAAATTTTGTTTCCAGGTTTCCCTGTTTCCAGTTTTAAAGCCTCCATATGAAGAATTTTTAAAAAGTTCCTGTTGATCGAGCCCTTCTGCTGGTTTTGTTTTATTTGCTTCAAACTGTTGAATAAGATCAGCTTGTTATGAAGTTGTTGCACAAACTGTTGAATAAGATCAGCTTGTTATGAAGTTGTTGCATTGTTTGAAGCAATCTGGATTTAGAAAGTGCTCTATAAATGAAGACGCGTCCAGGTTTGGAGGGAATACTGAATTCCTCCATTCGTTTCAGAGTTAAGCTTCATATATCTGCAACACTCACCCCGTTGGCTCTGCTCATGGCCTGGTAGTAGATGCTGTAGCTCTTGGCCGGCGACAGCGGAGGATTCCAGAAACCGCCGTAGCTCTTGTTGTCGCCCACCGTGAACGGCTGCACCACCGTGAGGCTGGACGGGGGCAGCTCGGCGGCGATGTAATAGGACGAGTCCAAGATGGAGGCGTTGCGGAAGCTGACGGGAGCGGAGAAACACTCGGGGGCTTCGGAGGCGGCGCGGCGGGTCTTGGACTTTCGCTCCTCTTTCACAACGAGCTGGTAGGAGCTGGTGACACAGATAAAGTCACATTAATACCTGCTAATGAAACAATCAGTCTTAAAACAGGTGCACTTTTATAGCCTGGCTTAATTTGTTTGATCTGAATTTTACTTTTCTCACTATAGAGCACCCGGCCATTAAAAAGCTTCAATATCCTGAGTGCTTTATATCCATTTTGGCAATTAAAGCATTAAGACGGCTGAAGTCTGCAAAGAATTCTCCGGAAAAGGCCGACTATCCTTTAAAAAGGAATATAATTTGTTCCAGGGGTCACTTTCTTTTTCCAAATGGTGGATATACTTTGGAAGCGAACTTCAGCGAACTTAACAAAGTAGCTGGCAGATCATTTCCTGCGCTGACTCAGCAGCAAAGTGTGAATTAAAAGTGTGTGAGAGAGTGTGTGTGTGTGTGTGAGAGAGTAACAGATATAAAGTTACATCCTCTTTTGCATATGCATGCATGGTGTGTGTGTGTGTGTGTGTGTGTGGCGCTAGGAGGTGTGCATGTGCCTGTATGTGCTTTAGTAGGTGTGTGTGTGTGGGTGTGTGTGTGTGTGTGATATCTAACAGGTGTAATTATCCACCGGGTGTATTGACGTGTGTTTATATACTATACTGTGTCTAAGTCTGTGTGTGTGGGCTCTTTTATGTGTGTGTGTGTGTGTGTGTGTGTGTGTGTGTGTGTGTGTGCTTCCATCCTGCTCTGAGAGGCTTCATGAATGGCTGAGGGCTCCTTCAGCGGTCAGGACAAACGCAGCGGCCCTCCGCAATTACCTCCGTCCTCCACGCCAAGAACTCACTTCACAATTATACGCAATTAGGGAAATGTATGTTTCTGTGAAGGGGGCCGTGGCCAATTATCCCCAGCTCCCGTTTGGCAGCTTTCATAAAAGATAATTGCTGATGACCAAAGATGAGTCTCTCTCTCTCACACACACTCACACACACACACACACATTCACACACACACACTCTCTGTGCCGTTTCTGCCTTTCTGGTGAAATATCTATTTCAAACTAATGGCTTTCAGTGGCTGCACAAGGGATGAAGCCTGGCACATGGGCGAATATAGACTTTTTTTTTTTACAGGTGTTTCTATATTCGCCTGTGTTGCTGTAGTTCTCTCTTTGTGAGTTTTAAACATCCGCTTTGGAAAATGTGAACAGTTTGGAGCGCGTGGACCTTTTAGTAAATGAACATTTTGTAAAGTGAGGACGTTTCCGATGATCCTTCATGGGCCTGTTTGGCAGTTGAGACTGTGAGCGGTGTCCACTGTTAGCCTTTAAAAACTGCTTTTCACTGTGTCCATTTATGTGCATGCATGTGTGTGTGCACATGACCCATCTCAGTAAGCATTCCTCATCTAAGCTCCTGAACCTGAGGTGCTCTTATCTCCTCAAAATAAATATAAAAGAACACCACCAAACATCAGCGTGAACATTAACCGGCAGATACATTTCCCTCCGCCGCTCCACGTACATCTGTTGGCACTTAAAGCATGTAATACTAAGCAAACACGCAAAGAGGCTTATCCGGGGTTGATAAACACATAAAGATGTGAGCGGTTGGAGTGCAGCCTAATTCAAAATGATATATTTGCCATGTGTGGGTGATAAATGGCGAGATACGGTATGGGATTTACAGAAATTAACACTAAACCACTGACCCACGCTCACATTTCACAAAGTCCATTTCCCCAAGTCCAAATTGAAGTGATATATATTCTCCACGCACTCTTGTCGAAACTGTATTTCCCTCAAGGCAACTGCAGAATAATGTTCTCTCCTGCACCAATTAAATGGATGAGATCACATGTTCAAAGTGAACTTTTAATTAAAAAACACGCTGGCTGAGAAAATGAGAAAAGGAATAAATTAGCTGTGTGTCCATTTTAAAACAAAAGCAGCGAGCGCAGTGGACCTGGGACCTGAAGACGGAAACTCCAGTGTGAGTTCTTTTATCGAGTTTCTTTTTGTTTGTTAGTTTTAATTGTACTTACGTTATAGAAAAATACTCAACCAGCTGTAGAACTGTTAACGGTAAAGTTAATGTTCATGAATTCATATTTGCAAATATTTGTGATGTTGTGTTTTGGGCCCATTTTTCACGCAGCTTTATATCCCACCAGGAGTGTTTTGAAAGCGTTTGACCCCCTAAACCAGGGGTGCCCAAACTTTTTTCGGTGCGGGCCACATCAACTTGCCTTTCTGTGTCTATAACCGGAAATGATATCAGTCCCACCAGGGTTTCGCGGCCTTTTTTGAAATAGTTGCGGCCTAAAATCCCTGATGTTGCATGAGGTTTTCAAAAAAATTGCGGTGAAAGTTGCGGTGCTTTTTACATTTTTGTTGCGATTTTGTTGCGGGAGGAAGTGAAAGTTGTGTTAAGTTGCGATTCGACAGTCGCGGGGAGGGCGCAGCGAGCACTAAGTCCACGGCCCCGGGAAGCGGCGAGGTCCGGGCAGGAGGCCGCTGTAAAGCTCGCGGCCGGAGCCGTGAGCCACCTTCGCCCCCTGAGCCTTCCTAAGCCGACCCAGAGCCGGTCGCGGTGCACCACCACGGAGGAAATGCGCCCGGCGGAGGCCAGCCAGCGCCGGGGAGAGGTCCCATGAGGGGATCCTCCCGCACCGTGCGGCGGCCCCTGACCCGCCGAGTCGAATCCCCCGGGCAGACTGCGCGGAAGTTGATCACGAGCAAAGTCTAGTCGGAATATACCATTGTGTGAGGGGATGAAAATTAGCTAGTACTGTAATTAGTTCGTAAATAAGGTAGAATTTAATTAGAATGCCAAGCTTAATCATTAAGTGTGGATATTTTATAATAGGAAAATGCAATTTTGAAAAATAGGCCATGTTTAGAGGGATTGTTTGGGATCGTTAAGTGGGCCGTAGTTTGGAGACCCCTGCCCTAGACTTTGTTAACTTGCTCAGATTCAGTTAATATGCTATATAGGTAAACTGATGTTTTATTTTGAACCGTCTGGACTCCCTCCACGTTTATGTGTCTGACTTCCAGCCAGCTCGATCTGCTCTGTGCTGATCGACGTGGCTGGTCGCGGCGTCTATCAAAAACAGAACAGTCGTGTATACTCGATGGAGAGCTGCTTCTGAAACGTGTCACGCTTGTGGCGGGGTTGCGACACGTCTCGAACGAACGGATGTCAGTGGCTTTTTATGAAATGCTTTCATGAAAAGTTTTCAGAGTTGATTTTTCTGTTATTGTGCCACTATATGCCAACCATGTGTTTACATGACTGACTGCACATTTTTTGTGCATAATGTGAAAAAAAAAGAGCCAATGTCCTTAAAAGCTTTTTTTTTTTATCCTTTTATGTCAACAAGCTTTTGGCAGGGCGTTTCAATTAAAGCAGTGAAGTCTCAAGTGACCAGACATTGATTGCCAAATTACCATTAAACATTTAGGCCTGTCAAGTCAGCTTGAAGTTGCATCTCCATGGAGGCGGTGACTAAAAAGCTGCAAGATGCTAAAGTGACTAATGGCGATATGTTTCACTGCCAAATTTATATCTATGAAAAAAAAAAAGAAGTCTTATTCTCGGAGTTCCTTTGCATACAAATTGGACTTATATGTGTGAGTGATTTTAATGGCTTTAAAAGAGACCCCCGAGGAAGACGAGAGAGGAAAGTGGATGTAAAGAGAGGGTGAAGGGTATAGAGAGGAGAGGAGAGGGAGAAATAAAGGAAGTGTTGGTAGAATGAAAGAATGAAATGTAACGACAGGACAGGTGAGAAATTACCTGATTGGCGCTCCACGTGATTGGGCGGGCTTCAGCAGGATGGTGATGGTGGTCTCCGTCTCGTTCAGTGGAGCCTCAGACTCGTACTCTGGCATCATGGGAGCTGATGGTAAGAAAAGCGAAAGCATTATTGACCAGCATTCTGCACCGTATAATGATGAATATTCATTAATGCCAGCCCAAATCTCTGGATTACAAACACACTGACCCTGCACATTCCTCCCTTATTCATTTTCCTCAGCTCAATAAGTCTTCTACAAACGGACTGTGTCGCACGCACGGACACGATGAAACGTGAGTTTCGGTTTGTAAAATGAGCCTGATGTCAAAGGGAAAACTGATCTCAGAACACAACGTGAGCTCGACTTTCTTTTCCAGATTGGTTTACTTTAGGAAGTTGAAAAAATGTCAAACTTGTGAAAGATAAAAGCACCGGTAAACATTACGTAAAGCTTAAAAAACAAATCATCTAATCTGTCCTGTCCTTTTTTCTTTCTGATATTTTCCTATCAGATCTTGACAGCAGCCATCTCCTCAGGTGTTATTAAGAGCAACAGAAAGATGGATGTGTGCTTCAACACGAACAGTTTTTAATTTCACGTCTGTCATGCCCTCATTTTGCAGGTTCAGCGTCTGTGCCCATCTGAGTAAAACATCAACACTTTCTTCTCTGATTGGTGTGACATGTAGGTTATTAACACAAGTCCAATCCCTCCTCCTATGTCCATCCATCTCCATCTGTCTGCATCATTCAATTTAAATCTCTTTATCCTTTGGTCCCTGAATGAGATAATGAAGATTGGGGATGGCGTGACATTTAGAGGGAGACGACGTCTGTGTTCAGGAACGCTGTGTTTTCTAACAACATGTTGTTAAGATTTGAGAGGCTCAGCGGAAAGGTCAACATAAAATCAGTGTAAGTGTTGACAGAGAGGACAATGCTAATAACGTGCTGATGACAGGTTTAGATATCGCAGCCTTCTGTCGTTCAATCAGCACTCAACATGGTCAGTGGGTAGAGGAAGGTTTGCCTACTGCCCATGTTTTGGATTTAGTTCAGAATCAGAAAAACTTATCGTGCCAGTGGCAGTTGGTATGACGTGTCCTGATCAGAGGGTTTCTGTAACGGCAGACTGGAGTCGTGGGGGTCGTGTGATGGGTCCTGTGTAATGAGGGTCTAACTCTGTGCAGAGATCTGCTACAGAGTACTGTGTGGGCATGCTTGATGACCCCAGAAAGTTCTGATTTGTTTCGAACAGGAAGGAAGTTGTACCAAGGCGTGATATTGAAATGAGTGATTTGTAGACGGGCGTTAAATGGTCCAACGTTAGAACCCTTTGAGATCCCTCAGCAGAAAGAGGCACTGCTGGGCCCTCAGTGATATTGTTCTGTTCTATTTCAGTGCAATGACATATTTGCAGACTGAAAATCTGGGAGTCATTATTAGGCTAGAAATGTATTCCCCTGGGGGGGGTTAAATGTGATACGTGGACCATTTTATCTTAAGTTCACATCGGTACGATTATAACAAAGTGATCAATAAACCTCAGAGCCTCCTGTAACAAATGAGAAGTGGCCACTTGCTGTGGCACTGAACTGTTACCAGGACACATCTTTTCATAAATATGAAAAGATGTGTGTGCTCAGCACAGCCTCGATGGGTATACTTAAGCCTACAAGGAAAGCTTATGCCGTAATCTCTGCTTCATATCACATGTGGATTGAGTCAAATGACACTCATTAATTATGTAATGATATTAATAAACACAGAGGATGTAATAAGCTATGTTTGGATCACATAGGGGTATAGATTTCTGGCATTTTAATACTCATTAAAGGGAATTAACAACTCAAATAAGGTTGTACAACAAGACAAGTAAGTGCAATCTAGCTTCAAATGTCAAAGACTGGAACAAATCTCCATACAGACTGTGCAAGGATTTGAATATCGTATCCAGGGTTGAACTGTGAAGATAAATGTTGCTCTAAGATAAGTTTGCAGTCTGGAAAGTGCATCTTGCGGACTGTGAATTTATCCTTGATTCATTGTGCATTTGTGCAGCAGACGATTCATCATTCAACTTTGTTTTGCCCTCAAAAATAACTCCTCTACAAGTGGCCTTCAAGCTGGACTTGGGGATTGTAAGAAGTACTACTTTTGGGCCCACGCTTACAATGAGCGTCTCCACAGAAAACTGCTAAAAGGTCACAACTCTCCTAATGAGGAGGACATAGAGATAACAACATCCTGTGAATGAGAGATATGGGGATGGATTATTAGAGGAAGGTAAAAAAAAAATAGAGAAAAGGTGGGAGCAGAGACAGAAAGGAAGAAAGAGAAGAAAGGATGCTGAGAGATGAAAAGGGAAGGGTGAGGATGCACGGCAGTTAATTTGGGGAGAGAGAACGGGTGAGTCAGAGAGATAAAGGGCAAAGAGATGCACGGGTTTTTATTTTGCATCAGTCATTCTGTCATTTGAACAACAGAGAGCAGCCTTCACAAAACAGACAGAAGAAGACTCGAGAAATCCTCTTGTTCCAGAATAAAGAAGTGCATTAACATGTGAGGGCATTTCATAGTTCTCGCCACAAAAGATGATTGTTTTAGTTGTTGACATTTTCTATGGGCCCGGGCGGATGACACAAACAGAGGATTACACAGATGGAAAGAGAAAGTCAGATAGACGTGAAGACGGTCACTCAGACAGACAAACAAAGACAGGCACAAAGAAAGAAAGTGACTGACATGTCAGCGCTCCAAGTGGCCAACGAAAAAGGAATCAGTGTCTCCTCACCTGCTAAATAATAAGCAATAAGTTTGACACAATGTTTGTATGTTTGGAGCAAAAATCAAACCAGTGTCACCAGAAATAAAAGTCGAAAACTATCAGCACTTCAAAATGCGACTAAAGATTGTTACCTGCGATCTTGGTGGTGATGCGGGTGGTGACGGGTGGGCCGAAGCCTTTGTTCGTGGAGGCTTTGAGGGTGAAGAAGTAGGTGGTTCCTGGGTAGAGACCAACGAAAAGGTGATGGGTCTCGTTCCTCAGCTTGAACACCCGTCCCCTCTGTGTTGTCAGATCGGCGCTGGGGTCTAAGGAGCTCAGGGCCTTGTAGGTGATCTGGAAGCAGACGAGATTATTTTAGCTTTACTCTGACCTTTGAGTGACAATGGACGAAATACTAAGATGAGAGCGTTGGGAGGGAGCCAAAACAAAAAGCTTAAAGATGCTAAAATGCTCAAACCATTTTGTATGTATTGTAAAAAAAATACTTTATTTCATCATTTCGTCACCTGTTGTGTCAGTTTCATTACTCAAAATCTCTAGAACATTTTGAATTTGAAACGCTTTTGTGTGTAAATGTTTTTATTCCAAAAGAAAGATTTCTGACGTTCAGATATTGTTACTGATTAAAGACTCGACTTTGACTCTCCAACCGCTTCCACTGTCACATCACAGCAGATCCAACAAATCGACCACGTCTTTTTGTCTGTTAAACGTAGCACGAATCAATTTTGGAGGCGAAGTGATGTCGGCTCTTTACTACAGGTCTGTGTTTCTCCACATGATCTCCACTTTGAGACTGGAACAAATTGAGCAAATTGACCCATGGTCACTAAAACTGGCAGAAGCGCTTCAATAGTTCTTCTGTTAAAAGAACTGTCAATGTCTGTTGTAATGTTGCTGCTGGCAAGTTTCCACACTGCACGACTGTCGATGACTGCACACATGGACAAACGCACACACACACACACACGGCAGAACACTGGAGGTCAGCTGTCATTGTGAATGACAGTCAGTACAAAAGAGTATTGAATGGTCAGAGAGAGAAAAAGAAACATTAATAGCAATTCAACCCAAACACATCTCAGCACTTCATCGAGTGTGTGTGTCTGTGTCAGGGCCTCTGAGTGCATCAGAGTTTGTCTTTCAGCCACAAAGTGAGAATAAAAAAATATAATAATACTGGATATATAACACGTGGAGGCAAGGTGAGAACAAGTGACGGAGGTAGAGAAGAACAATGAACAAAAGAGACAGAAAACAAAGAGAGACGACATGAATGAACCAGCGGAAACCTCCACCGACGCAGAATGTTTCTCCGGCTTGCAGAGCTATAGCCCCTGGAACGGTTCATGTTTCCTGTCATTTGTCTTCTGGGATTGATTTCTTGACAAAAACAGCATGCAAGGGCAGCACTGTTTAGCCGACTGCCAAGGAGGAATTCACAGAGGAAAACTTTCCCACCGGCAATCATCGCTGTGCAGAAAATATCTAGTAACTAAATCTATCCTTGCAACCCCAGCAGATTCAAGACATACTGGAGCTGAGAGCGCCAGACAAGACTAAATCTCAGACTGACTTTTAGTAATTGGCGAGAGCTCGGTGAAATAAAAGGCTGAAAGACAGACGCTGGGCTTCTTGCTGATGGTGTCAGCGTCACAATGGGCCGGTGGTTTAACCATAAAGTCTCCAGTCTGGCTTCAGCCACGGAGGCATGCGATCACCATTCCCCTGTTACACCCTGCTCAGTCCACTAAAAGAAACTATTTGAGATGGAATTAATAAAACACATTTTTTGGAAACTGAGCTTGAGTTTACAAAACTTCAGGAGCTTCCTTTTGTTTTTGTGCAATAAAGCTGCTTTGGAATGAATTCACACAGAAGAGTTGAAAAGAGCCGAGAAGAGACAAAACAATATTTGCAGAGAGAAATATGTGCAATTAATACTGAGACAGAGAATGTTCTAAATATTGAATGTTCAGGTTGAGATCATCAGAACACACCGATACAAGAGATTTAATTTAATGCACAAAGTGATTGTCTTCGTGATTATCTCTAAATGTCCTTCCATTTGCTGCTACTGTTCTCAATTTGCCAATGCCACGCCGGGGAAGAACTCCTGAATTGGAAAGTGACATTGAGAATAGGACAGTTTCTCATCGCGCCCTGAGAGTAGCTCATATTCAGTTTCATTACATGCTTTATTAATGAAAAAAATAATGTGACGAGAAGAAAATGAAGACTGGAAAACAAAGAGAGCCAGAGCCAAAGGAGGAGGTGAAAGAGAGAGAGAGAGAGAAAAAAGAGTGATAAGTGATGTGGATGGATGTTTGTGGTACCTTGGAGGCTGAAGGTGGTGTGTGTGTGTGTGTGTGTGTGTGTGTGTGTAGGTGTGTGAGCTGAGGCAGTCGACCCCTCGCCGCTCCATTAGCGGACTCAAATCAAAAGCGCCAACAGCTGGGTGCCTCACTTCCACTATAGGCCTGCAGGCTGGAGGTGGTGCGATGTGTTGCTGCGTGATGTGTGTGTTTGTGTGTTTGTGTGTTTGTGTGTGAGAGAGAGAGAGACGGGAAATACGAGGTTGAGGGAAGAAAGATGCAAATACAGAAAATCAGCAACAGCAGAGAAAAACCTGAAGGGATGGACATACTCAAATACCACGTTTGGATGTGTGTCACTGGCCACAATCATGTTTTGTGAATCAGAATCAATAACAATTTTAGTTTGTGTGACTCTGGGGTTGAACCGAGCTCGACTCATTTTGTTGTTTGCTGCTGATGCTCATCAGCAGTTGCGTTGGTATTTCTTGCGGTTGGTGTGTATTACACGGATGTTCTCACTTCTAATGTATCACTGTCTTGTTAGAGAACTAAATCCATAATGATTGATCAAAGCCCCCCGGTTTCTCTGAGGGCATATAGAGCTACAGTGTGGTGGGCGGGAGAAACAACAGAAAGGAATCATTAAAAATAAGCAGTGCTGTTTCTTTGAATTCCCGCGGCGCACACTTGAAACATTTTTCGTCCTTTGACTTGTTCAGACAGTCTTTGAATCTTTGAACTTCTTCTAGTGTCGGTGTCTGGGAACGACAAGCAAATGTGATTCAACGTTCTCATTCCTAGGGACGTCAAATACTGACGTTTTGTCATATGTTAGAATAAAATGTTGTATGTTCGTATTGTGTGACCTGTAAGTTGTGTTGCCAACTCATCACCCTGGTTTCTATAGATCCATAGAGCAGAAGGCCACCTCTGTCAGTTGATTGAAACAGGATCTGTAGAACAGAGGGCTACTCTGATTATCAGCCGGTTGAAAACAGAGGGACAAGATACCGTCAGGGTCAAAAGTCAAACCCCCTGCAGTTAGTCATGTGAGGCATACTGTAAGATAGAAGTCTCAGATCGCTGACTAGGTACAACTGAACATCGAAGGGGGAGTTTAGGTTTTCCTCCTCTTTAGGAAGCTGGCTGAAGACGATTGGAGAGTGCCAAGAGGCTGGGACCAGCCTGTGCACCAACAAGGGAGAGCCAAGTTTAAACCAGGGCAGCTCCCCAACAGTTTTTGGACCAATGAGATAGGCACACATATTATATAACTTTATGAAAATTCGAAGTTAGGCACTCTCTTTTTGGAAGTTGGTTGCAGCTAACTGCTTGCAGACTGCGATTTGCTGAAGAAAAGAAAAGAGGTCCATGTACATGTAATATTTTGTCCTGATGCTAAGTACAGTGGTCCCTCGTTTATCGCGGGGGATACGTTCCAAAAATAACCCGCAATAAACGAAATCTGCGAAGTGAGTTTTACAATTATTATACATGTTTTAAGGCCGTAAAACCCCTAACCACACACTTTTATACACCTTTTTACAGGCATTTTGTACAGTACTCCCTTAAACAGGACGCAGAACACATGTGCGGTTCTCCCTTAGCCAATCAGGACGCAGAACACAATGCGCGTTCATACTGTACAGTATGCTGTAAAAAAAAAAAAAGCATGCAAAATGACACTGAAAAAAATCCGCGAAACAGCGAGTCCGCGAAAAGTGAACCGCGATATAGCGAGGGATCACTGTAAATACTCGTACTAAGGAATAATTCGGCTATAGAATTCCTCTATGCAAATCAACAAGCGCGCTGACACATACAGATGCTAAAGGGTACCTTGTGCGTCTGAAATGTAACCCATCTGTTACAGGTGATATAGTCTATTCTTGTAAAGTGTAAGGAGGTTGGCTTTGGGTGGATGGATGGAACAACCAAACAGAGGACTTTCACCCAGGAGACTAAGGTTTGTGTCCCATGTGAAACCAAAAGTCAACCATGAGTTTTAAGTTGCATACCTGACGTGTGGCAACATTGCGAACATACCATGATCTTTCCCGAACTCTACCTCATGTCACCTTAACTTCAGGGTCTGTGTAAGCCACTGAAGGGTGTGGCAAACATCAGTAGTTGGAAGGTCAAGCTTTGTACGAATTACATGGATGGATGTTCATTTCTGTTGTGAATTCAAGGTGAGACTGAACATTGTTTTGCTCCCATCTGCCCAAAATGAACCGAACTCACCCCAGAGTTGAAATGAATTTCTTACGAACACAAACATAAAGTTATTTTTCTTCTAATATTATTTTGTATCATTGCCAGCGGGCTGAGAAAGAACAATGAAGAGTTTTCTTATTCACTTTTCCAGGTACTTGACTCCCCCCGGTACAACTCAGACAGACGAGTGAACGCCGTTTGGATTGAGGAACTTGGGATGAAACCTTTGACCGACAGAAGACGGCTGTCTTAAATGCAGCAGAAAGCTCTCGACAGAGCAGCAGCCATTGCCTTCGACAAGCAGGTGACGTCTCCCGGGCCCTGAAAGTTCGCCTGGCTGGCTGAATAAAACATGTTAAATCAATAGCTATTTATACAGACTGGGACTGAGGGCCTGGAACAATAAAATATCATCTATTTCATCTACGCTGCAGTTTTGGTTTGCACATCGATGGCTGTTATTTTATAAGTCATGAATGGCTCTCTATATTTTTATGAGCTTTACGATCTCTCTCTCCCTCTTTTCCCATATTACATGATAGAGTCTCTTTCTCTGTTTTATCACTCTTACCTTTGAAGTATGTTTCAGACACCCTTTGTCTATTCATCCACTATTTTCCCCAGACTTGCACTCCTCACCCGTCCTCTTTGAGTTCGGCTCATAAACCTCAGGTGTACTTTCCTTTAAACCCTCTCTCCCTTTGTGTCACCCCTCTTCTCTCTCTCTCTCCATAGTTGATGTACTTGCAATCGGTAGAGCCATAAAGCTCGGGTTGTTTTATTGGCCAATGAAAAGGCAGGCGTGCAGCAGGGCAGTGCATCTTGGGTAATAGAGTGTGTGCCTGTTGGGGATAACTCATCGGAGGGAAGGTGCATGTGCGAGTACAGGTGTGTGTGTGTGTGATTGAATTAGCGAGTCGGATAGAGGAAATCAGCGAGGTGAAGTGAGGATAGAAAAGGTATAAAGGGAGGAAAGGATCAAGGGAGCATGAAGAAAGGTGAGAACGAGAGACGTGAAGAGAAAGAGAGCAGGACGGACAGACAGAGACGGTAACTGTCGCCATGGTATCACACATTTTATATGGAGCTTTATAGCTCAGTTTACAACTTGTAACCGACAGTTTTATTAATGCGTAATAAATTATTTACATATTCTTTCTGGATCAGTTATCAGCTATTAGTAGAAACAACTTAACTGTTATCAGCTCGTGAAGAAAAAAATCACTGGCTTCTATTTAAATGTCTCCAGCGTTTTTAAAAAGACCTGCAGATTAATTCATTAGCAACTTTATTAACACGTAAAATAATAATAATAATAATAATAATAATAACTTTTGTCAGGAAAAATAAACACATAAACCCAATTCAAAGTCTCCCTTATTATAGAGCAGGGATCCTAAACCAGGGGACCATGGCCCCTAGGGGGTCCGCAGAGGTACTGCAGGGGGTCCACCAATTTTTGTCATAATAATTGACAGTTTTCACCAAAATAATGGTGAATGTGAAGGTGCAGACACTTGAAAAACTACAAACAGCTCTTTAATAACCAATAATAATTATGAAAAACTACAAACAGCTCTTTAATAACCAATAATAATTATGCATAAACACACACAGGCTAATAACCCAGTATATAAATAGGCTAATAAGGTGAAATACAAGTTAAATAAAGTCAATATAAAAGTTATTATAGGCCAGTGAATTACATGTGGGGGGTCCCTGTTCTGTCCGTCTCTTGTCCAAGGTTGAAGACCCCTGTTACAGAGCAATGCCACAAACACTGTACCTTTGCAGGTGTTTGTGCATCTCTTAAAGGGATAGCTCAAGTATTCTGAAGTGGGGCTGTAGGTGGCGATCATTGAGCCCCCAGTTTGGAGAAGCAGAGTTAAGCACCGCTGTGGACAGGGTCAGCAGAAAAATCTATTTAAGCCAGATAAAAAAAATCTCAAAAAATTCAATATCGTGCACGCTACATTAAGAAAATTTGCGCTGCTTCATATTTGCCCTCAGACATCCATTTCCTTAACTCTAGAACTTCAGTATTTCTTCTGTGCCTCGCACTGGAGATCAGTTACAGCTGCACGGGCAGAAAAGAAACAAACACACACGTCTTTGAAGTCTTTAGAAATATGAATTTTTGATTTCAGTCTTATCTCACGACCAAACAGCTGATCTGTGGAGTAATACAGTGTAGTGCACAGCCAGACGTTCTGCGGTTTGTTCTAAAAATAAAAGGGCCGTCTGATGTCTGAAGGTGAAGCTGTGAAAATATTCTAAATATAGCCTACGGAAAGCTTTTATTGAGGATTTATGTGGCTAAAATATGTTGACGGATACTGATCGCCGTCTCCCGACTCTGGATAGGTGTCACATGAAACCTCACTTTTAAAATACCTGAACTGTCCCTTTAATGTGCGGGCACGTTGTGTACCCACATGTGTGTTTGCACAGACCTCTGTGTGTGTTTGTTCATGCGGGAGATTGATGCCGGTGAGTATTAGAAGCCATACCTTTTACCTCGCAGCCCACTTCATCAAACACACCACAGCTGCAGTGTGTGTGTGTGTGTGTGTGTTCATGCACGTCCTGCTGGGCTGCATTATTTTGAGCTCCAGCCAAGTTTTATGGAAATAAACAATGTTTACGAGGTGCCGTTGTGGGATCAGTGCTGCAGAAATGCTATTTCAATTCAGTTTTGTCGTTTTCCATTTTTTATTCTCTGTGCTCCGGTTTGTTTTATTAGAAAATATGCAGTAGCTTCTTTCCTCACTACTTTAGTGTTGCTGTTCTCTGTCATGTCGAATTAAGCAGGAACTATTTGAGGTGTTTGTTCTTTCTGCTTTATTTCGCCACCATTCACTTGACTGGAGTTTCAATTTATTTACTACCTCTCTACTTTTTAAGCCTTTAGTGGAAGCACTCATCTGGAGCCGATTAAAGTAGCATAAAAGAATAAAGTTTGTTTCACTTACTGCCTGTAACTTTCTGTTTTCAAGGGACTGGGACGTTAAAACATTATTTATTTCATCTACACTGCAGTTTTGCACATCAATGGTGCTTCCTAACTCAGATATTTATGGGCAGAATGCTCAGTTTGTTTGCCCTTTGTGTTGAATCTTTTTGGTCTCGCTGTCAGTCCCAAAACCTTTTTGAGGGGTCCTCTGCTCTTTTCTATACTCGGGATCCGTCGTTTGAAGTGGAAATGCTTTCTGTGACTTACACTGACATGTAAGGACTTTCCTCATGCATCTTTATAATAAAAATAACCCCTTCGAAATGATCTACAGAGCTACAGAGGATCATTCAGCACACGTCCTCTCATGTGACGCCTATATACACAAGTGACATTAACAGCAACTAGATAATTCCCGCAGAAATTTTGAGAGTGACGAGTGGGCTGTTGCCGGGTGACAGGAAGGATTTCTGGCCAAACCGTATTTCCAATCATTGAACCGAAAGCACTGGGAGCATCCTGAGCCCTTCCTGAACGTCTACATAGTTATTTTGTGTTGATAAAGTGAAGAAATGTGACCTTTAGAGCGATTCAAAGAAACGTTACTTCTGCTTTCCTCCAGATATGTTCCCGCCTTTTTAACATGGCAGTCTATGAGGCTGTGGATGGGTGTTGGTGGCGCATCTTTGTGTGTTACGCCAAAACTATAAGGCTGACAGCTTTAGCAGATGAATGTGAGTGAGAAGGTTTCAGGAGGCTTGCATTGTACTCTTGTTCTTAAAACAGAAACGTACAAACAAACTGTTGCAGCTGTGATTTCTTTACCTTTCTCACTTCTTAAAGATGCCATCATGATCATCGTCTATTTGAAATTACACTAATTTGTGTTAGCTGTCAATGCAACAACTGTGCTAACACCAACATAAGCTGTTGTCTTAGACATTTAATGCAACACCTGTCTTCCCCCGTCTCCCATCCTGCCTCTGAATGCACCACAAGAGGGTTTGTTGAGGACTTGGATAACAGGGTACGAAGGGAAAACTCATCTCACATCTGCTCTCAGACTGTATTTTGACACTTCTTGTCCTGCTCATTAGATTTTCTGAAGTTCCAACATACAAAATAATAATAACAAAAAAAAAACAATGCCTTTCCCGGGATGCTGACATCTCCAGTCCTGCCTTTGAACTCTCTCCACTAACAGTGTCAGGCCTCAGTGTGCAGAACACATCCTCATCTCTCTGCACCTTGACATTTGCGTTCCTGCCTTCCAGCTCAGTTAAGACATTTTACTAACACTTTCTTATAAGCGCAATATATAAAACTTCTTCTCTATTCTTCTGCTCCCCTCATCATGTATCCTGGCACCTCATGCCTTGCACTGTACTTACACTAGTAGGCACCTATTGTTTTAAGTTCCAGCATTTCTGTTTTTAGAAGTTTCCATTTGGGACAGACTGTTCTGCTGCTTCCCCCGGCTTTAAAATGTCAAGACATTCTGGGTCACTACGAATAGAAAGGCAAACACACACACACACACTAACACGAATACCATCTAAGCTGTGCACATACACACAAAGACATACCGATGCAAAGATGTGTGGACATGCAAAAATCCTTAAATAAATGCCAACGTGCATGCAGATGCATGCGTGAATAGTTCTGCATACATACATAAAAACACAAATGCGAATAAGATCTTTGGATTTTTTTTCCCTCATCCCACTTTTGTATTGTTCCCAGCGAGATAAGCTAACTGGAGGAATAAATAGAAACAGACAATAGTCCGATAATATTTCGTGGCCGTGTTGCCTCTATTGTTCTCATCGACTTTTCATAAACAAACAGAAAGAAACAAAGACAGAAAGAAGGACAGAGCGAGCGCAGGACTAAATATGGCGTGATAAAAATTTCCAGGCCGTAGTATTGTTCTCGCTGAGATAAATATACACAAGAATGATGGAAAAGGATGGACGGAGAAAGATAGATGAGCGGCAGACCAACAGAAATCTAGCTTCATAAATAGCTGGGCTGTTAATCACAAACAAAGGCCTCAATCGCCTAATCAGACTCAGCAGTCGAGAGGCGGTTTGGAGGAGCGGCATGTTCGGGGAATATAAAATCCAACAAATGACAGGATACAAGAGAGCTCTTCTTGTATCCTGTCATTTGTCTGCTATGGCAGCCCGCTGCGACCAAAGTTCACATGAAAATCGATACCACCTCCACCACAAAAGAATCAAAGATTTATTTTTTTTTACCCCCGGAAGAGGTGTTAAGAGACGGAGCGTTACAATCACTCCAGGAATTCAGCCGGTGGTGACAGTTTGACGGCGAACGGCCTGAATCGGCATCCGAGTGACGCCTGTTTGACAGCCACGCTGCAACTTCCTGCCAGCCGAGTTAAGACGAGTGACAGAAAGAGCGTTCTCCCTCTGGATGCTAATGTAGGCCACACATGCTTCGTCTGCTCTCACTCTTATATTCTAAATAATTTGCTGACAAGCTTATTCACCGCACGCCGGCAGTGATTTACAGGTGTACTGTCAAGTGTGTTTTGTATGTCATTTTCCACGTATCAGCAAGTTAGAGTAATGAAAAGTCGACACAATCCTCAGTTATTGTTGCATCTTTTTTTTTGTCTGCTTTGGGGTTTTATTGCTTTTTATGCTGTTTCGGGTGCAGTGGTTTAGTCAAGGGAGACTCGGCTTGGAAGCCAGAGGGTGGCAGTCCAGCACGGACCGCGGTGCAGAGTGCGGTGCTGGGAGAGCTGGAGAGAGATGACAGCTCCGGGGCTGAACCGACGCTCAGAGGGTGTCGCTAGGTAGCAGCCCCATCCCTCACTCTCCCCTTAATTGCATGCCTATAGGTCCTGTGGGTGTGTACATTGTATAATGCAGTGAGAAAAAATACATTTAGTAAGTGATTCTTCTTGTTCGGGAGGTTTGTCTAAAAGAAAATGTAGTATATAGGATGAAATATGGCATATACTGGAAGAGAAACAATAACAAAGTTGGTTTTAAAAAGCTAGATTGGGGGACAGTATGATGAGGGGAGGGGAGGACCACAAATATATGAAATAACTTTATGAAATCTGCAAACAAAATGAGTTAAGAAAGAAAGAAATGTAGCTTGAAGGGAAAGTGTTTATGAACGTAGCGTTTTTTAAAAGTATTCCAACAACATAACTACATATTTTTACATCTAAAATCAGCTGATGTGACCAAAGATATAATAATAATATATAATATGTTTGAACTAACGTGTTCACTCCCATTGTTTTCCAGTGGGAGTCCAAGTTTTAAAGTACTTATAAATTGCCAGTGTTTTTTATTGAAAATAATAAATAATCTCTCTGTGTTTTGCATTTAGGGATTACAACACTAAACATTAAATTAGCGTCTCAATTCTTTGTTTGCATCCAGACTGTAAAATAATATTAACGGGTCAAAAGTCAAAGCAGCTCCTGTGATGAAAAACAAGCGGATAGAACAATTTTAATGTTTATTTAGATTAAAATTCACCCTATTCCCAAAGTGATAGTAAAGTGGAAATATAATAGAAAATATATATATATTAAGAATGAGCAGAATATAAACAGACCTGGCTGTACAACTGGGACAATAAAGGAGAGAAAGAGACAAACAAACAGCTGAGGTAGACCAGGCCTCAGCGGCGAGGTAATGAGGGAGAAATGAAAATATTAGAAAATGAAAATGAAGATCTGAGAGGAGGTAAAGATGCCGGGGGAGGCGTTTACATTTACAGGCTGCTGAAAAGCTGCTTCTTGTCGATTTTGGCCTGTGGGGCTCTCTGGGGAGACGTGATTGGCTGGAGAGATGGCAGTGCGGGGGGTCCTGATTGGCTCCAGGGGAGGAAGTTATAGTTCTTGAGAGATCTGAGCCCTGTGTATAATCCTGTGTGTGTGTGTGTGTGTGTGTGTGTGTGTGTGTGTGTGTGTGTAACATACACAGAAGGCAGGGTGGGGGTCTTGATGGATAATCCTCTGACTATTACCCCCTAATGTGTGTGTGTGTGTGTGTGTGTGTGTGTGTGTGTGTGTGTGTGTGTGTGTGTGTGTGTGTTTATTATGTTTAGGTGTGTAATCCTCCTCTCTTTGACTGGCAGGCTGACATTTACTGAGCTCAGAAGTGTTTTGAAAGAGATGCACTCATTGCTTCTCAGTCATTTATTGATTATTTTCATATGTTTGGTCTGTTTTGAATAATATCGAGTGAAACATTCCAACATTAAAATGTCTAAAAACGACCAGATTTCATTGAGTTGTGTACTTGCACTATCCCAGTTTGTCTAACGTTGTTCAAACAGAGTCTGCAGCATCATGTTCTCATCGTATACTGCTACTCGAGTCGCTTTAACTAAGAAAGAAGTCAGCAGACATGACTAAACATATCGTGAATGAAACTTTAATACATGATATCTTTTCATGAGTCATGTTGGACGACCACGATCACACGCTGCTTCACATCGTCATTAATCCATGTTTGAAATAAATCCGAATCATGATAGAAGTGATCTCATGACACTGTGCTCTCTATAATAACATTTACAGAGACTCAACAAGTCCCACCATGAGCAAGCACCCGGCGACAGTG